>NW_026705153.1:0-50001 GCF_029867415.1 Vicia villosa | reverse complement strand
TGAGGCATGAGGAGACTAAGGGCGTATGGGAGGCCACTAGGGCAAACGATGAATTCGTTTGTAAAACGCATATCATTCAAAATAAAATAAACTTTGTTCAGAGATTTAAAAAATGGCGCCACCCTCCATCTTCGTCTTCAACCTCAAGCTCCAACATTTTTGAAATTCTGATTCTCTCAAACCTCAACCAATGGCCCAGGTGTAAACATGAAACTTGTTCTAAATTCACTCACGATTCTAAATATGTAACTAATATATATTTATATTAACTACATCTAACTAATTTACCAGAAATCGTGAAGAACCCTAAAATTTAAAAATCAAATTAAATGACTATACTGAAAGATAAATGAATGATGATAGAGGGTTTTCAATCCTCTGATGATGCTGAACAAGATAGAATCGAGCTATTTCTTAAAGCATGCTTAAATTAAAGAGGTGGAGTTCAGAAACTTACCTCTGAAAATGGAGGTCGTGAGGATGATAGAGAGCAACTGGGCTTGTATGAATGATCCCAAAAGCTTCCTTGTGACTCAGTGATGCTAACTGAATGCTTGTTGTAACCTCAATCCTCCTGAATTGTTCTATGGACCTCCCTCGATTTGAGCTTCAAGTGAACATGGAGAGTGATAATTCTTGAGTTACAGATGAGCTGCAGCCATCTGGACAGCTTCACTACCTCCTATGGAACGTGCCTGGATGCTTGGCTTGATTGGGAACCTTCTGAATTGCGCTATGGACCTCCAACTGCAACTGCTCCAAAGTGAGAGCAACAATGGTGTTCCTCTCCTTACAGAAGTGATCCAGGTGCTTGGATCACCTCAAATGACCTCCCTTGAGATGTTAGAATGCTTACTTTCCAAAGATAAGCTCTGGTTTGAAGAAAACGATTCTTCTTGCCAAAGAACTTTGAAAAACAATAAGCATGAGAAGAGAAAGAGAAAGCAAGGAATATGGTTGCTTTGGTGTGTTTTCTGAATGAGAAAGAGGCCTCTATTTATAGGCAATTGGCTCAGAGCAATTGACCATAGTAAGCTTGCTTAGTGTAGTGAGTTTGGTTTCTTAGCCAAGAAGAAAATTTGAAAAGATCCTAAATGCAATGATGCATTTTCGGGCTAGCTTCCCCAACCATTGATCTTGTATGATCTAAGGGAACATTTCTGATTCAGAGGAGAGTTCTAATTGGCTTAGAACAAGATTCCTTGATGATTCATCATTTGCCATAAATTCAAAAATGCAATCATTACATAATCACATGCCTTTGTTTTTGGGAATCTTCTCTAATCCTTATGCAATGATGAATTTGGATGTGTGGTATGGTTTCAGATGTATTAGAGGTCGTGTAGCATCACTTAGTGAAGCAAAATGCACAAAATTGCAAAGTTCCAAATTGTACATGACCTATAATTTCACTTCATGAGGCCAACTTTGAACAAGCATAACTCTTAGCTCAAAATGAATTTGGAGAAGGTTGAACACAATTTGGAAAGCCCTAAACATCTACTTCAAATCATTAGTTTGGAGTTTCTTCAAAATCCTTTGGCAAATTTGTGAAAAATGAGGCCAAAGTTGGAAGAAAACTAGGTTAAAATACTTAGAAAAATTTCTAAGTGTTTATGACCTAAAACTCCAAAATTTCCAAAACTCTTAAATGATTGATCTTTTGAAAAAAGTTCCTTTGTAAGATGTTGTTTTATTTTGCAAGATCTACAACTTTCATGTTGGAAGTTTTTTGAGTTGTGTAGGTGAAATTTTGAGTTCTCACCATGCCTCAAAAAACCCTAATTCCCGACTTTTCGCTCCTTGATGAATTTCTTGGAATTTCCTTGGTCAAATGACTTTAATATCCATATAGTGATGATATTGATCCTTGAAAGCCATGGTTTGACCAAAAATCTCAAAAGTCAATGGTGATCCCATACAGTTGACTTTTTCCAGATAAGGTGAGATTTTGGACTTTTGTGTAGAATCAAGATCTTTTCCTCAAATGAATGATGTAAATGGATTATATTGAGTTAGTAGAGACTCTTGAATCATGTCTTGAGTTTTGGATTCATGTCCTGATTAAAAAGTCAACTATCTTGGGGAATTAGGTCAAAAACCCTAATTGTCGACCAGAGGACAATGATGACTGTAGACTTTGAATTGAGGTGTAATGTCCAGTGGATCTTGTCATATGAGTTATTTGAAGATGGTTGATGTCTTTGAATGGTCCCCTAGGGCTTTTTAGGGTTTCCCAAAGGTGATCCCTGATTTTAGTCCTTGATAGGCTCAAAAAACCCTAGTCTGGTTAATTGAGTAACTCTGTACTTAGATGACTGGGTGTCTAATCAATCATAGGTGAAATAATGAAGCTCTTGAGTCTTAGAGACTAATCCTTCTATTGATTGATCCTTTGCCTGAGTTTTGAACACCCTTGATTGAATGTCAGACTGCTCTGGGTACTTACTTTGACTTGATGAAAATCCTGAAGATATGTCATCTCAGGGTGGGGTCAAAAATTAGGGTATGACAAGTAGATGTGGTTAGAACGAGAAATGTTCTGATCAATATTCTTAGTTTTGATGATAACATTAAGTATGAATTTTGTATAAGAGAATGTGGTACTCTAACTATTCACGTTTTCCATTTCAGGAAAAGTATAAAAGAGCATGCACAAATCAGCGTTCAGAAGCACTGACCCAGAAGTTCTAGATGGCTTCATCAGAAAATGGTCTGACAAGACATCAGAAGATGGTCCTGCAGAATTAGAATATGAACTGGAAAGCATCAGAAGATGGCAGTCATAAGTAAAAGCTCTGAAGCTCTAATGGTATTGATCGGTAAAATAGCAAGTGTACTATTTTGCCTCTGTAGTAATAAAGGGAAAACTCCCCGAATATCGATCTCAAGGACTGCGTGAGATTATAGAGTTAGTCGCACTTCAATTAAACAAAAAGCCTTGGGGTTTTGGTTTTTGTGATTACAAATTAAATTGCAAATAAACTTAAAAAGGTTGAATTGGCCAAATATGAGTAACATGCCAGGGTAGGTGTGTGCATTAACATGTAACAATTCTGAACCCTTATTTCATTAACAAAGTTCAACTTATCAATTACCGGTTCTTAAGGGTATTTGCTCCTAAGTCCTTAGTGGGCAAACTTTTGAACATTGAAATCCTAATCCCAAAGTCCTTTGAAATTAGTGATCAAATCAAATATTATTATAATCAAGAACAATCCGGTTACTATAGGGTATCCCTAGTCCTAGGTGATATCTACTATAGTATAATGGTATAAAAACCCTAACAATGGAGGTCAATCCTAATTGTCAGTCATAAATCAATCCAGTTGGTCCGACGAGGAAAGCATTAAAAACCTTATACCATTAAATTGAATGTAAAAGAGAAATATGTTATTGAAATTCGGAATTCAAAATCATCACAAATGTTAATAAGGGACACCCCCCTAGCATTGGGGGGTTTAGCTACTCATATCATCCAAAGAAATTACAAAGATATCAAATAAAGACATTACAATAGAGATGATGAACTTTGATCTTCAATGGCTTCCGCTCATGAGAGTTCTCCGTTCTTCTCCAATTGCATAGGCTTCTCCTCTCAATCCTCCAATTCTTCGTGTGGCAAAAAGATCCCTAATTCATCTTGAAAGCTCTCCTAAATAGTGCAGACTCACTTAAGTTGGTTGGAAATACCAAAAACACCCTTACAGGCAGACCACTGAACAAAATCATAAAATTCACTGAAATCAACGTCAAACCCAACACGGGCCGTGTTGAGCAACACGGGAACCCGTGTTGGTCCCCTGGTATATTTATTTTTATTGATTGGTCCCAGACTTAGCAACACGGGCCGTGTTGGGCAACACCGCCACCCGTGTTGCACCACTGTTTTTCCTTTCTCTCAAACTTTGCTCCCAGCTCTCTTCCTGACACGGCCCGTGTTGGACAACACGGCCACCCGTGTCAGGCCTCCTGTAGCATGTTTTCTGAACTTCCTCAAAACTTTCGAGTTTCGTACTGATTTACTCCGATTTCTCCATATGAACCTGAAAACATTAAAACACACAACCAAAGCATAAAATGACGAATAATAACATAAAGCACTAAATAAAATAACTTGAAGATACTTAAAAACAACGGTAAATATATGTGTGAAAACCACTGATCAAACTCCCCCAAACTTAAACCGTTGCTTGACCTTAAGCGACACTTACAAAAGTTAATGACCTTCAAAGCACACGGTGTTCATACGTGAGATATCCGTCTGTATTGATCAAGAAACAGTGATTTGGCATTCACATGACGCGACGAGTTTTGTTACCACATTAATCCTCAAGCTCCCGTTTCGGATACCTCTCCAACTATGCTTTGCTCTTAAGTCTCTTTCCGATTTTCCTCCTCTTTCATTCGGACAATCATATTAAGGCACTGCATTTCTTATAATAATCATCCCTGCATGAGACGGATCAAGGCTTCTTATTATTTTTTTCTGGCACCAAACTAGCAGCATTGGCTACTTTTTATTACCGATGAAATTTTCAAACCTTGCAGTTATATATTGTCCTTTTGGACGACGTTTGGGGATCAATCTCCTTTGGGCTGAATAACCGGGTGAGGGTTACCCAACTTAGCGAGCCGATTGCCTTTTACCGCCTTTTCATCATTTGGTACCAACTTTATATCTCTTTTTTTTTTCTCAACCAGCCATCATGCAAGTGAATCCGAATTATGCCAGACTGTATCAATAAACTACTCGAGAAGTACTTCTCAGGAGACAAGTACTATGGTGCAAATCTACACGTTAGACTCGTATCTCTTTCAGGGAACCAAGGGTGCTTAAACAAACCTCTTGTCACATTATTCCGCACTTCCTGTCCTCAAACAATCCTCGCTTCATCTCTATATACTATTCCCGATCGCTCTTTAGGATCAAAACTTCTTCAACAAAAATTTAAAATTTCGGTAAAAATTTGGGCAGAATTCACTTTATGGTTTCACATCATACCAATAACATAAAACTAACATAAAAATAAAATGCACAGAGAAGAGCCTCCCCCAAACTTGAACTAAACATTGACCTCAATGTTTCAGAACGAGTTCGAGAGAGGTGACTCACAGAGGGTAATGCACTCTCATGATCACTTCCAAGCTTTCACCAGAGACGTCCTCTTTTATTTCCTGAAAATAAAATAAACAAACAGAGAAATTAATTATTAAAACCGTGGGTTGCCTCCCACGAAGCGCTTCGTTTAACGTCGCATGGCTCGACGGTCCATTACCCTTTATTATGGAGGGTATTTCCTTTTCCAAACCTTGTTGCTTGTCACTTTCGCAACCACTAACTCATGAAGATGCAAAGCATGGATAACTTCTCTCTTCAATTTGCTTCCCACATTCTTTTTGACTCCCTTCGCTTTCTTATGACTTTTGACAGCTACATAAGTTGGTTCCACCCGAGAGGCTATGCTTGACACTTTTTCTTGGAGATTTTTAGGATTTTTGTCTTCTTTTTCACCCTCTGTCATACCAGCTGAAGTTTTCTCATTCATACCTGCCGTATTTTTCTTAACTCCTAACATCTTCAAAGTTACTTCTTCATCAAATGATTTTAGCGTTAGTGTCCCTTTTTCAATGTCGAGGTTGCAGCGGCCTGTCGACAAAAATGGTCTCCCAAGAAGGATAGGAGTTTCTTCGTCTTCCGGAATATCCATGATGTGGAAGTCAACAGGGAATACAAACTTATCGACTTCCACTAGTACATCTTCAGCTACCCCATAGGATTTCTTGACGGTGTGATCAGCGAACCTTAACTGTGTCTTACTTTCACTAATCTTTTCTAATTCAAGCTTTTTGAAAATGGACAAAGGCATTAAACTCACACTAGACCCAGAATCGAGGAGTACCTTTTTAAATGCTATATTCTTGATAGTGCATGGTATCGCCACCGCCCCAGGGTCTTTCCTCTTTATTGGGATCTTTCTTGCTGTCGAAACTATACCACACTTCTCCGTTGCAATTTTTGGTTCTCCTCCTAGTGATCTCTTTTTCCCCAACACCTCCTTCATAAATTTCTTGTACAAAGGCATGTGCTCAAGTGCTTCAAAGAATGGTAGATTTACCTCTAACTTTTTGAACAATTTAGTAAACTTCTCAAAGTCTTTCTCTCTTGAACCCTTCTTTGTCACTCTGGAGGGGAAGGGTAGTTTTATCACCGGTTCAGCGTCTTTCTTATTTTTTTCTTCAATTGGTTTAACCGGTGGTACCACAACTTCTGGCTCTTTTGGAGTCTCTCTTATTTCCACATCCACCTCTATTACCATGGGGTCATCTATTTCCTCTTTCTCTTTTTCTTTTTTAGATTTTGCTACTCTCCTACTTCTTGTAGTAACAGCATTAATCTTCTCTTCGTCTTTCGGATTTTTCACAGTTGAGCTCGGAAGGGTACCTGGTGCCTGTAGAGTGAGATGCTGTGCTATCTGCCCCACTTGAACTTCCAGATTTTTAATTGAGGCCGAAGTGTTTCTATGGTTGTTTCTTGTTTCTTCTTGGAACTGAGAACATTGCCCAACTAATCTTTCAATTGCCACTTCCCACTCTGCCTTCTGGGTACCTTGTTGTTGTTGATCTTTCCAAGCAAAATTTGGATGATTCTTCCACCCTGGATTATAGGTGTTAGAATACGGGTTGTTTTGCCTTAGGAATTTGATTTCTTCAATCTGCTTGGGAGTAGCAAAACAGTACACCGTTTGGTGTGGGCCATTACAGATTTCACAGCTGACAGGTTGAGCTTGTTGAACTTGAGCCACCTGTTGTTTACCTATATTCATAGCCTTCAATTTCTTTTCAACTTCTGCGGCTATCGCATCTTCAACCCGAGTTTTAGAAGTCTCCAGCTTGAGATCAATGATTCCTTCCGGTTTGCTAGCACACCTGTCATACAATTCCAAATGCTCATTTGCAGCTATTGCTTCAATGATTTTGATGATGCCTGAGGCTGTTGTGAAATTTGTCGAGCCTCCAGCTGCTGTATCAATTAACTGTTTTGTTTTCATTCTGAGCCCATTGACAAATACTTGCATCTGTTCAGTCTTGTCCATATTGTGAGTGGGACATGCTACTAGAATTCTTTTGAATCTTTTGTATGCATCTCCTAAGGGCTCACCCTCCTTCTGCTTGAAATTCAGAATGTCATACCTCTTCCTTATAAATACCGAGGCGGGAAAATACTCATTTAAGAAAGCTTTTTCCATCTCTCCCCATGATGTAATGCTGCCCGCTGGAAGGGAATAAAACCATTCTTCTGCTTCTTCTGCCAAGGTGAATGGAAACATTCTCAGCTTCTTGGCCTCTTCTGTATGACCTTCGATTTTTAAAGTTGTACTCATGGTCAGAAACCTCTGTAAGTGCTTGTTTGCATCTTCATTAACCTTTCCGGTGAAAGGCTTTCTTTCGAGCTGAGTGATGGTGCTTGGGTGCAATTGAAAATTAGGAACATTCACCGGTTGGTTGATAATTGTTTGTCTTCCCCCCGGTGTATTTGCAACTCCATAGTCTCCGAGGAGTCTCTCTGGTGGTGGTATCTCGCCCATGATCTCTTCTTCACTTTCGGTGTCTGAACCAGAATGAACTGTAATTACTTCTTCCTCAGATTCCAGCTTAGCTTGATGAGCTTGTCTGCGCCTTGCGTGAAAAGTCCTTTCAATTTCTGCGTCAAAAGGAAATTCTGCTGAGGCCTTGCCTCGCATAAACAGATTAGACAATTATTAGAATGAGGAACAAAAATAATATAAAAATGTTTTTCTTTTTTTTTTTTTTTTTTTTTTTGAAAATAAAATTTTAGTCGCAGAGCAACAAAATTCTAATTGAAATAAAACTAAAAACTCTACAATTTTCGGCAGTCCCCGGCAACGGCGCCAAAAACTTGATCGGTAAAATAGCAAGTGTACTATTATGCCTCTGTAGTAATAAAGGGAAAACTCCCCGAATATTGATCTCAAGGACTGCGTGAGATTATAGAGTTAGTCGCACTTCAATTAAACAAAAAGCCTTGGGGTTTTGGTTTTTGTGATTACAAATTAAATTGCAAATAAACTTAAAAAGGTTGAATTGGCCAAATATGAGTAACATGCCAGGGTAGGTGTGTGCATTAACATGTAACAATTCTGAACCCTTATTTCATTAACAAAGTTCAACTTATCAATTACCGGTTCTTAAGGGTATTTGCTCCTAAGTCCTTAGTGGGCAAACTTTTGAACATTGAAATCCTAATCCCAAAGTCCTTTGAAATTAGTGATCAAATCAAATATTATTATAATCAAGAACACTTCGGTTACTATAGGGTATCCCTAGTCCTAGGTGATATCTACTATAGTATAATGGTATAAAAACCCTAACAATGGAGGTCAATCCTAATTGTCAGTCATAAATCAATCCAGTTGGTCCGACGAGGAAAGCATTAAAAACCTTATACCATTAAATTGAATGTAAAAGAGAAATATGTTATTGAAATTCGGAATTCAAAATCATCACAAATGTTATTCAGGGACACCCCCCTAGCATTGGGGGGTTTAGCTACTCATATCATCCAAAGAAATTACAAAGATATCAAATAAAGACATTACAATAGAGATGATGAACTTTGATCTTCAATGGCTTCCGCTCATGAGAGTTCTCCGTTCTTCTCCAATTGCATAGGCTTCTCCTCTCAATCCTCCAATTCTTCGTGTGGCAAAAAGATCCCTAATTCATCTTGAAAGCTCTCCTAAATAGTGCAGACTCACTTAAGTTGGTTGGAAATACCAAAAACACCCTTGCAGGCAGACCACTGAACAAAATCATAAAATTCACTGAAATCAGCGTCAAACCCAACACGGGCCGTGTTGAGCAACACGGGCACCCGTGTTGGTCCCCTGGTATATTTATTTTTATTGATTGGTCCCAGACTTAGCAACACGGGCCGTGTTGGGCAACACGGGCACCCGTGTTGCACCACTATTTTTCCTTTCTCTCAAACTTTGCTCCCAGCTCTCTTCCTGACACGGCCCGTGTTGGACAACACGGCCACCCGTGTCAGGCCTCCTGTAGCATGTTTTCTGAACTTCCTCAAAACTTCCGAGTTTCGCACTGATTTACTCCGATTTCTCCATATGAACCTGAAAACATTAAAACACACAACCAAAGCATAAAATGACGAATAATAACATAAAGCACTAAATAAAATAACTTGAAGATACTTAAAAACAACGGTAAATATATGTGTGAAAACCACTGATCAGGTATCACGCTCAAAGCACTTCAAGTCTGAAGACAAAAGTTGCATCTGCACCGAAGCTGAAGACTCTGAAATTCAAACGTCTATTCAACACATTCTGAGTCCAGAAGAAAGTACAAGTACAAAAGGCTATAACGTCAAATCTCTGACTGACAAAAGGAACGTTAGAAGCTACAAAAGGCAAAGTCAGTAAAAGCAGCAAAAGCATGGCTCGAGGTAGTTGACAAAAGTGTGAAACATTAAATGCAACATTGTATTATTCACGCAAAGAATTAAATGCTCCCAACGGTCATTTCCTCTCAAGCGCCTATATATAGAAGTTCCATTCAGAAGCAGCATAAAACACTCTTGCGCATTATACTAAAACGCTGTCAAACTGAAATCGTGAAAAGCAAAGAAGAACTTCATCTTCAACCTCACAACTTTGTAATATCTTAGTGAGTGTTAAGAACTAGAACTTAAGAGAAATTTAACTTTGTGATTACAGCTTTATTAGAAGAAATCTAAACTCATGTAAACATTTATTTTACATTGATTGTAAAAGGATTTCCTAGAGTGATCAAGTTGTGATCTGTAGACTCTAGAAGACTTAGAGGGTATCTAAGTGGAGAACCATTGTAATCAGTTTGATTAGTGGATTAAATCCTCAGTTGAGTTAAATCACCTTGTCAGGGGTGGACTAGAGTAGTTTAGTTAACAACGAACCAGGATAAAAATAATTGTGTTCTTTGTTTTTATCTACCATTTTGAGAAGTTACACTTATTCAATCCCCCCTTTCTAAGTGTTTTTCACTCCTTCAATTGGCATCAGAGCGCCAGTTCTAGGTGCAAGCACTTAACCGTGTTAGACAAATGATCCAGGGAGAAAAACACAAATCAAAATGGTTGAAACAAATTCATATACTCCTCCTCATGAGAAAAACAACAATGGTAACAATGGAAGCAGTAGCTTCAATGGTTACAATAGACCACCTATCTTTGATGGTGAAAACTTTGAGTATTAGAAGGATAGACTTGAAAGTTACTTTCTTTGTCAAGATGGTGACTTATGGGACTTAGTGTTGGATGGTTACACACATCCTGTAAACACTCGTGGAGTCAAGATTACAAGACAAGATATGAGTGATGACCAAAAGAAAGAATTCAAGAATCATCACAAGTCAAGGACCATATTGTTAAATGTTATCTCTCATGCTGAGTATGAGAAGATAAAAAACAGAGAAACAACTCATGATATGTTTGAATCTCTAAAGATGACTCATGAGGGAGATGCTCAATTAAAGGAGACAAAGGCTCTAGCTCTAATCCAAAAATATGAAGCATTCAAGATGGAGGAAGATGAGAACATTGAAGCAATGAATGTAAAGAGCATGTACACTACAAGAAAGAATGTCCAAAGCTTTAGAGGGAAAATCCCAAGAAAAGATTTGAAAAGAAGAAAGGTCTTATGGCTACATGGGATGACTCAGATCTTCTGATCAAGAGTCAGACTCTGAAGATGAGCAGGCCAACATAGCACTTATGGCAATAGTTGAGGCTGGTGAAGAGTCTACTTCTGATTCAGACTCTGATGAGGTATTTTCTGAACTTACTAGAGATGATCTAGTTTCCAGCTTATCAGAACTTATGGAAGTCAAGAGTCAACTTAGTATCAAATACAAAAAGCTGAAAAAGCTCTTTAAATCTGAAACTAAGAGACTTGAAATAGAAAACTCTGAACTTAAGGAAAAAATTTTAAAACTAACTAAAGATGTTGAATCATCTTCAAGTTCAGAAAAGTCTATTCAAAGCACTAACAATATTCTGAAAGAATATGACTTGAGCTTCATAAATTTCTTATCTAGAGGTATAGGAAGAAGTCAGCTAGCCTCTATGATATATGGTGTAAGTGGAAACAAGAGAATAGGCATAGGCTTTGAGGGTGAAACCCCATATAAACTTGAACCTGTTGATGAGATGATTATCAAATACAAATCTTTGTATGAACAGTTCAAGTATGGCCATTCTCACGATATCAAACACACATCACACTCTCAGAGTTTCCATATAACACACACAAAGGAATATGCTGTTGCACACTATAGAAAATCTTATGTTAAACCTCATGCTAAATCTCAGTTCAATCAAAACTTGAGAAGGACTAACCCCAAAGGACCCAAAAGAATGTGGGTACCTAAGGATAAGATAATTCCTGTTGCAGGTCTCTTTCAAAGCTTAAAAGACAAACATGTCATGGTACTTGGACTCTGGGTGTTCACGACACATGACGGGAAGAAGGTCTATGTTCCAAGATCTGGAACTTAAATCTGCTGGAGAAGTAAAGTTTGGAGGGAACCAGAAGGGAAAAATCATTGGCTTTGGAACCATATGCATTGGTAACTCTCCCTCTATAACTAATGTTCTTTTAGTAGATGGATTAGCTTATAACGTATTGTCCATAAGTCAATTAAGTGACAATGGTTATGACATAATCTTCAATCAAAAGTCTTGTAAAGCTATTAGTCAGAAGGATGGATCAATCCTATTTACAGGCAAGAGAAAGAAAAACATTTATAAGATTGATCTTTCAAATCTTAAGAATCAAAAGGTTACTTGCCTTATGTCTGTTAGCGAAGAGCAGTGGGTCTGGCACAGAAGATTGGGTCATGCTAGTTTGAGAAAGATCTCTCAGATTAACAAACTCAATCTGGTCAGAGGACTCCCTAATCTGAAATATAAATCAGATGCTCTTTGCGAAGCATGTCAGAAAGGGAAGTTTTCAAAACCTGCATTCAAGTCTAAAAATGTTATCTCTTCCTCTAGGCCGCTAGAACTTCTGCACATTGATCTTTTTGGCCCAGTCAAAACAGCATCAGTCAGAGGGAAGAAATATGGATTAGTCATCGTAGACGACTATAGAAGATGGACGTGGGTAAAGTTCTTAAAACACAAGGATGAGTCACATTCTGTGTTCTTTGACTTATGTATTCAGATTCAATCTGAAAAGGAATGCAGAATCATAAAAGTCAGAAGTGATCATGGTGGTGAATTTGAGAACATATTCTTTGAAATTTATTTCAAAGACAATGTTATTGCCCATGATTTATCTTGTCCTAGAACTCCACAACAAAATGGAGTTGTAGAACGAAAGAATATGACTCTACAAGTAATGGTCAGAACCATGATCAATGAGACTAATATGGCTAAGCATTTCTGGGCAGAAGCAATTAACACATCTTGTTATATTCAGAATAGAATCTCTATAAGACCTATTCTAAATAAGACTCCTTATGAATTGTGGAAGAACAGAAAGCCCAACATTTCATATTTCCATCCATTTGGATGTGTATGTTATATTCTGAATACTAAAGATCATCTGAACAAGTTTGATTCTAAAGCTCAGAAGTGTTTTCTACATGGATATTCTAAACGCTCAAAAGGCTACAGAGTATACAATACTGAAACTCTGGTAGTTGAAGAATCAATCAATATCAGATTTGATGATAAGCTTGGCAATGAAAAGCCAAAGTTGTTTGAGAATTATGCAGATATAGATATATCTAACTCAGATCATGAAGAACCCAAGAGTAAAGATGTTTCAGAAGATCAAGTTGCAGCGTCTTTAGAGAATCTCAGAATATCTGAAGAGCCAACACTCAGAAGATCTTCTAGACTCAACTCTGCTCATCCAGAAGATGTTATCATTGGAAAGAAAGATGATCCCATCAGAACTAGAGCATTCCTGAAGAATAATGCAGAATGTCAATTTGGTCTAGTATCTTTGATTGAGACAAATTCTGTTGATCAAGCTCTGGAAGATACTGACTAGATAATTGCCATGCAAGAAGAGTTAAATCAGTTTACAAGGAATGATCTCTGGGATCTGGTTCCAAGACCTAAAGGATTTAATATCATTGGAACAAAATGGGTCTTCAGAAACAAGCTGAGTGAGAAAGGTGAAGTCATCAGAAACAAAGTCAGACTGGTTACTCAGGGCTATAGTCCGCAAGAAGGCATTGACTATACATAAACCTTTGCACCAGTGGCCAGGTTAGAATCTATTCGTCCATTAATTTCTTTTGCCACTCAGAATAACATCACTCTGTATCAAATGGATGTTAAGAGTGCCTTTTTAATGGTTATATAGATGAAGAAGTTTATGTCCACCAACCTCCTGGTTTTGAAGACTCTAAGTCTCCAAAACATGTTTTTAAGTTAAAGAAATCATTATACGGTTTGAAGAAAGCTCCCAGAGCTTGGTATGAGAGATTAAGTTCTTTCCTTCTGGATAATGGTTTCACAAGAGGAAAAGTAGACACAACTCTCTTCTGTAAAACCTTTAAAAAGGATATTTTAATTTGCCAAATTTATGTTGATGATATTATATTTGGAACATCTAATGCTACACTTGGAAAGGAGTTTGCTAAGTCTATGCAGGTAGAATTTAAGATGAGCATGATGGGAGAACTCAAGTACTTCCTAGGCATTCAGATCAATCAAACTTCTGAAGGAACTTATGTTCATCAGACATTGTATAACAAAGAGCTTCTGAAGAAGTTCAATCTGTCTGAAAGCAAAGAAGCAAAGACTCCAATGCATCCAACGTGTGTAGTAGGTAAGGATGAGGTAAGCAAGAAGGTAGATCAGAAGATCTACAGAGGTATGATAGGATCTCTTCGATATCTAACTGCCTCTAGACCTGATATTTTATTTAGTGTATGCTTGTGTGCTAGATTCCAATCAGATCCTAGAGAATCTCACTTAATTTCTTGTTCTTGGTCGACCCAATAAATCTAATTGGGCCAACCCAACCTTCGGCCCAAGGCGCCTTGGACCACGCGTGGCGACCTCCTCCAGACCGCTCCGGGCAGACACCTTGAACTACCAACCACGAAGCACACTCGTTCCCGGTAAACAGCCAGCCCTCGCGTCACCAAAATCTCCACCTCAAAAGACGGAGCCAATTTCACATAAGGGCACCCCATAAATAGCCCTCTTATGACAGAGGGCAAGGTAATCTTTTCTTACCTCAAAATTCTCTCACTTTGTTGTACCTTGTGGAACACATACTTACTTTGGCATCGGAGTGCCTTGCAGGTACAACCCCTTTTTTACCCTCTCAACCGTCCGAACTTCAAGCCTTCATTGTTGCTGGCCATCTGATCTGCTCGGTAAGATCAGTGACGCCGTCTGTGGGAAAATCCAACTCCCCCGTTCCTCTTCTTGCACTTTCTTGATCCATTCTTGCCTTTTGTAAGAACCCAGGAACCAAAGCTCAAATATACTTTCACTCATGGCTGGCAATAACGAAGATTCCTCTTCACTAGATGCTGCGATACTCACCAAAAACGACATTTCCGTCGTCGTACCTCCATCCAGGAACACCGTCCCTCGCGACGGTGCAACAACATCTCCCTCCCCAAGAGAACTCCAGGACGATGCACTCCAGCGTCTTGAGAATACAGGAGGGTGGACAACCACGAAGAAATTCTAGGAAACCCTTTCCTCTCCAAAGGTCAGACTCCGTAGGAACAAACCATGAACGTTGTCCTGGCCGCTCTGGCCCAGACCAACGCGCTCATACAATAGCAAAACAACAGGATCGGGGCGCTCGAACAAAAACGCCAATCGAAGACTCCCCCCAGTCACAAGCATTGCTCTCAGCGTGACGTGATTCCCAAGAAACGCCCTCGGTCTCCCTCCCCCAGGGAGAACTCAGGTCTATCCTCCAAGAAAGGGTCAAGCGACCACCGCTCCCGACACCGGTCACAGTCTCCTCGACCAAAAAAGAGATCCCGGTCACCCCCGACAGGGCACAATGATAACCAGAGGCGACACAGGAGGAGTCGGAGCCGCTCTTCCACTCCTTCCGCCAACGACGACGAAGAGGAGCGCAGAGGCCCTCTGTCCCACTCAATCTTGGAAGCGCCCCTACCGACCGGTCTTGAGAAACCCCCGCCGCTGGGCACGTACAACGGGACCACCGATCCGGACGAGCACATAGAAAACATCGACGCCCTTCTCGACTACAGAGGAGTGCCCGGTGCCATCAAATGCCGTCTGTTCCCTACCACCCTGCGCAAAGGAGCTATGACTTGGTATAAGAGTTTGCCCGATGAATCGATCACCTCATGGAAGGTGCTCGGGAAACTTTTCTCCAGACACTTCACGGCCTCCCGAAGACATCCCTAATCAGAAGCCTCCTTGGAAGCCATCATCCAAGGAAAAGACGAGTCCCTACGGGCTTACATAGAAAGATTCAACAAGGAAACCGTGCAAGTATCCACAACTGCCCATATGACGAAATTCTTGCTCGAGCGAGGCCTCAGACCACACTTAGACTTCGCCATAGCCATCGGGATCGAAACACCGGCCACTCTGGACGATTTCTTCCTCAAAGCCCAGGCATACATACAATATGAGGAAAAGGAGGCCGCTTACACGGTGCGCAATTCCAGACAGGAAGAAAGCCATAAAAATAGTCGCCAAGACAATTCCCGTCGGGGAACGGACAAAAAGAAAGACGACAAGGGCCGGGATCCCAAAGACTACAAGGCCCCAGCCGGGAAGTTCCGAGAATACACCCCGCTCAACGCCTCAAGGGAACGCATCTTAAACGAATGCGTGAACTCCGAATTCCATACGGGCAAGGTCCGCTTCCCTAAAACCATGCCTGCGCGACCGAACGTGGATAAATCGAAGTTCTGCCGATTCCACAAAGGCCACGGGCACAACACCGAGGACTGCATCCACCTAAAGGATTCCATAGAGATATTAATCAGGGAGGGACACCTGAAGCAATACGCGAAGAAGCAAGAGGCCGCCAAAGAAGCCAAACCAATCACCGAGGAAAAGCCGGCGGAGGATACGTCCGCCATGCAAGTAGCTATGAGCATCACCGGGCCGGAAGACTTTTACCTCCCTGATTGGGCCAAATCAACGACCGCCCCATCTCCTCATAGCTCATGGGAAATGTTCCCTTCCGCCATGGTCATATCCGGCGGGGGATTCAGCAAACTCACCGTCGGATCTGTAAAATTCGCCGAGCTACTCTCAGCCAGTTCAAGCAAAGCCGCTGCTCTCGACCAAGCCAAAAACAGCCCATCCTGTATATCTTTCTACAAAGAGGAACTGCCCGGTGGAGAGCCCAACGCGACCATCCCCCTCCTCATCCGGGCTCGGATGGCCAATTTTGACGTGCGTCGCATTCTACTCGATCAAGGAAGTTCGGTGGACATCATGTACTCCCAACTGTTCAAAACATTACAACTCAACGACAACCACCTTACCCCCTATGTGGGGTCAGACCTACAAGGTTTCAACGGCACCGTGACGAAACCATGGGGGTTCGTCGAGCTCATCGTTTCCGTCGGATCGGCGGAAACCGCCAGGGCCATCAAAGTCTAGTTTCTAGTCATCGACTGCCCTTCGATCTACCAATGCATCCTAGGACGCCCGAACCTGGACGAACTGATCGTGGTCCCCTCGACCGTGCATCTTAAACTCAAGTACTACACAACAAAAGGACATGTCACGACACTTACCGGCGACATCGAAGCAGCTAGAAGGTGCTTCGAAGCCTCCGCCAAAGGCCTAAGCTCGATAAAAACGGCCCCTCAAGACAATGCAGCGACCATCGCTATATCCGAGCCCAACCTACCAATCCCGCGCATCGACACTATCGACCTAGACAGCCGCTTCCTTAAAGATCCCGAGCAGGGCACCCGCTCGGGGACATCTGAGGAGGGCCTCCGGCCGATTCCAGACAGGGATTTCGAGCTCGTAGCCCTCGGGGAGGATCCGACCAGAGGAGTCAATATCGGAGCAGACCTACCGGAACTCGCCAAAAGGCAACTCAAAGCTTGCCTCCGCGAGAACGCCGACATGTTCGCTTGGAGCGCAACCGAGATGCCCGGACTCGACCCAGAGGTGGCCTTCCATCACCTGACCATCGACCCCGCTTGCAAGGCTATTGCCCAGAGGAGAAGAAAACAATCACCAGAGAAAACAGCCGCCGCCGAACTAGCTGTAAAAGACCTCCTAGAGGCTAAATTTAAATCAGAGGCCAAGTATACCACTTGGCTCTCTAATGTTGTACTTGTTAAAAAATAAAATGGAAAGTGGCGCATGTGCATTGACTACACTGACCTTAATAGGGCTTGCCCAAAAGATGCTTATCCTCTGCCCAATATAGACAAACTAGTTGATAATTCCGCCGGTTTTAAATTACTGTCGTTTATGGATGCATATTTCGGGTATAACCAAATACCCATGTCTAAAACTGACAAGAAATACACGGCCTTCATGACCGAATCGGGCAACTATTACTACAACGTAATGCTCTTCGGTCTAAAGAACGTCGGCGCAACATATCAACGCATGATGAACAAAGTATTTCAGGCCGAAATTGGCGATATGCTCGAAGTCTACATGGATGACATGATCGTCAAATCCCAAAGGGAAACCGATCATGCCGCCCATCTCAAAAAAGTCTTCGAGCAAGCCCGAAAATGCAAAATGAGATTCAACCCCGAGAAATGCACTTTCGGCGTCCGAGCAGGAAAATTCCTTGGTTTCTATCTGACCGAAAGGGGAATCGAGGCAAACCCAGATGTAATATGGTGAACTGACTTTATCGAAATATACGGTAAGCAAGAGTCGCCACCGACTTTTATTTTATCCAATTTTGGGAAAGGCTAAAAGAACAGAAAAAGACCTTTTTAAAAGATTTTGAGTTTGGGGGGTAAGTTATACAAAGGGAAGGTGTAAAGCACCCTTTGCATCCAAGGTTATCCATGGGTCTTAGTTGCTTAGCTCACTTTGTTTTCAAAATGTTTGAATAGTTTGAAAAGATTTTCGAAGAAGAACTTTAGCTTTTAAATAAGCGTAGTCTTTTTGAAAAGTTTCTTTGAAAAGAAGTGGGAAAAGATTTTGAATTTGAATTTGAAAAAGAGCAAGCAATTAATAGCAACTACCCTAAGTTTAGAAATTTGTTCTTTTAGCTTTTCAGGGCGAAAGGATCTATCCATACCATAAGAGGGCAGGAAGCCTTTCAATTGGATGTTGAAGGGTCATCGAGATTATCGTTCGCCACAAGATTGTCCCTGCCATAAAGAGGGCAGGTAGTCTAAGGGAAGGATATAATAATCATTAAAATTTTTTATGCATCATGCGAGGATACCTTAGCAATAGGGACAATTATTTTGTTTCCGAGGCAACATCGAGGGAGTTTCAATAACTTTAAAGGCAACAGGCAACATTGCTTTAGGTATCCTCGAAATCGAGGGACATGACTATTTAATATATTTAGAGGCAACAAGGCAACAATATAAGGCAACAGGCAACAAGAAGGGTTACCCTAAAGGTGTGTGGGTGCACAATCATATGGTTAACTCCGATGACATTTATCTTGTAATTAGGTGATCTATATTCAGTTAATAGTCTTGCACTCCCTAGGATTACTAACCACAACAATTAATATTACTGAAATTAAAGGCAGAAAATAAATTCCTATGCTATTACAATAAACACCTGCGGGGAAGGGGGAAATTAAAGCAGAAAATAAGAGATGAATAATTAACTTAATTATCTTCATCTTGAGCCTTGATCTTCCTCGAACCCACGATTGACTCTGATCATCTGAGCATTAAACGGAAACTAATAGGGGTGAGTGTATGAATGATTCATTGACTATTTGAAGTATTCCTATTTTGGGAAAAAGGCAAAATAAAGATTAAAATGATATTTAAACAAAAAAAGGATTTAGAACTTAGCTTCTTGATTGGCATGGCGCGTAGTCGGAAGATCTTGAGGTAACCCTGAAAATTTACACAAAGAAGGGAAAAGGTTAGTGCATTAACTGATCTAACCCTAATTGATAACAAACACTAAAAATTTATAAACCCTAATCCTGATCCTAAAAGGGTTATTTAAGAAAACTTATTGTGACCCAAAAGGTTTATAAGGCCTAAAAGTGCATTAGTCTACCTGAGGATTCTAGTGTTTATAAATGAATCGAGGTTAACAAACCCAAAACCTAACTATTAATTTTAATTAATTAATTAATTAAAACTATATACAAAAATAACAATTTTTACTGCTTAAAAACAATTATCGATAAAATTGTGGAAAAATCGAGTTTCCGATTTAAAAATAACTAAATGAAAAATTATTATAAAGAATAATTAATTTATTAAATAGGTGAAAATAAATAAGTGAAAAAGAAAAGAATTATAAACTAAAAAAGAAAAAGAAATAGCTAAAGTATTTTAAAAATAAAATTTTTAGAAAACTTAGCTGGTAATCTGGTGTTGTTGCTCCATGGGGATGTATGGTAGACCTTCTCTTTCAGGAACGTCAGATGTGAATTGGCAGAGATCTTGTGGTGCTTACATGAGGGCGCACCGTGATCCACCAGGGGATGTTAGCGCTGAATCTGCCAGAAAGTTGGAGCATGTATTGTAAAAAATAATAGTCACGCGTGGGGATCGAACCCCCTATCTCGAGATTCTTTGGCGTGACCCTTTACCATTCTGGCTGTGCAATCTAACTGTAAACAAAACGACACGAATTAATAAAATATAAATTAGGTGATTAATACTACAAGTCAAAGATCAGACGTGTGGGCCCCCTGGATGCTTTGAATAGCCAATCGCGATGAGAGAGAGATGGTAGACTCTTTGACTAGCCAATCACACTGCACAGAAACGCCACGCCAGCTATTGACCGGACCAGTGGCATTCAGAACGCCGCCTGCGGTTGTTTTAGCTTTCTTCTCCGGGGAAGAGGTTTTTCGAAACCTGCAATAATTGACCAAAACGAACAAATAAATAACCCAGATCCATGTTTTAAGGTGCAGCGAATCCGATGGATATGTTAGTTTCTCTTGAAACAGCCTGCAATTATGGTTTCCAAGAGGTGAGATCTTCGTGCCCTAACAATGGCACCTCTTCATATCTGCAGCAAATCTCAACAACGATAATCCCAAACCACTCCAGACACGATTATGATTCAATATATATGCATAGAATTTAATTAAATAGCATAGATTGCAAGTTTTAAATTCAAGAACATGTGCAAACCGGAGACGTTTGAATGGAGTGATTGAGCATGCATGAAGCTTCAGGACCGGTATGGTTGTATCCCTGGAGATCTCAGGATGACACTGGAGCGCTTTGAACTGATTGCTACTCGTTGAGAAGAGGATTCGACCATGCCCTCACTCCTTGAAATTTTCTTCCTTGTAGAACCCTATTCTCCTTGACTTCCAATCCTATATTTTCGTCCCTACTCATTAGGTTTTTCTATCTATATATAGAGCTCTTTTAGGGTTGAAATATTTGGCAAAATATCATGTAATTGGTGAGAGAAATCTTGGAGAATAATTGATTCAATATTGCACCCAATATTACTATTTTGAGTCTTCTAGTATTTTGTGCATATTTTTCTCTTAACCTCAGCCAATGAATAATATTTATTCAGATCTTGATCAAAGAAAAAGATTGATTCCAAAATCATATAATTATCTCATTATTTATTTGATTTTAAGTGATTAAAATTAAATATAAATGAAATAATATCATGATAATAAAAATATTCGATCCATGGACTCCTTCTGGGCTTAAAATTTCATGGATGGCTCAAAATCATAGGCCCATTACTCAAGAGTTAGAATTTTGTCAATTAGGGTTTCACACTTTTCTTGGATTTTAGCCAACTTCCATCAATCATAACTCACTCAATATTCATCCTATGAAAGTGTTCTAGGACTTTTTGGAAAGCCCAAGATGTCTTCTACAAGCCAGTTTGGAACATATTTTCCATTTGGAGATTTTATCTTGATGATATGGCTTCTGAGAAAAAACAGCTTTTTGCGAGCTCCTAGAAGGACCTGTAATGTCTTGGCTCATATCTCTTATGCTGAAGCATTTCTGGATCTTAGGCCCAACATCAAAGTTGTAGAGAATCAAATTTCCTGAAAGAGATATGATCAGTCAAAGTTGAGTTGACTTTTGCCTAGGAACCCTAATTTAGAAACTCTTGAATTTGTTGATTTCTGATCTTTTCTTGGTGAATCATGATAAATCCTTGATCAAATGATGAATGATACTTCAAAATAATATTGTTGACAAAAAATCAGAAGTTTTGACTGTACTTTGACTACAGCTGACTTTTAGGTCAACCAGTCGATTATTGATCGTTTGGGCCATTGAGTGAGCAATCTTTTGAATCGGGGCTTGATACTTGTCATGAGGATACTTTGAATCATATGAGAGGCCATGGGATCCATTTGAGGTATCAGAAGTTCAAATTCCTTGATTAAGTCATAAACCCTAATTTAGAGGTTGTTGTTTAGAAGAGAGACTGCATGCTTTCTTCTTGTATTTCTTTGAGCATTTGAAAGTCAGATGGCCTGAAATATGAATAAATATGTTGGGAAAATTTTGGGGTATGACAGCTGCCCCTGTTCAATCTTCTTATACCTGAGGATGTAGATTGCCTTGTGTGCCTGTCGGAATCTGAAGCTAGAAGAGGATTGAACACTAGAATACCCAGGAATTTGCCCTGGCTGAAGCAGGGACTTTTACCGGAGACAGGCTTGAAGATGCCGTCCAAGTGTTGGAAAAGATGTATGAGACGGGCTTAAAGATGCCATCTGATTTGGGTAAATACGAAAGTCAAAATAAGTCATACGTTAGACTATATCCGAGCTTGAAGTATTGAGAAGTGTTTGTTGGAGATGGGCTTAAAGATGCCATATGGGCGTTGACAGAAAGTTTATCGGAGATGGGCTTACAGATGCCATCTGGATGTTGGGAGGGTGAAGTGAGTTAATTGTAGTGACTCTGTTGTCATGACTCCATTGTCGTATTGTCGTGATTCGGATGTCGTGATTCCATTATGGTGACTCAGTTGTCGTGATTCTATTATTGTGACTCAGTTGTCGTGACTCAGTTGTCGTGATTCCATTATCGTGGCTCAGTTGTCGTGACTTCATTGTCGTGACTCAGTTGTCGTGATTCCATTATCGTGACTCAGTTGTCGTGACTTCATTGTCGTGGTCTTTTCTGCATTGAGTGTCATGATTAAGTCTTTCTCTTTCTTTGATCGTGTCAGTACCGTTTGTAGTAACCGAATTAGATCTTTGAAGGATGATCGTGTCTACACCGGTCGTGATGATAGAATTAGATCTCTTGTCGTGTCAGCACCGTTCGTAGTAACTGAATTAGACTTTGGAAAAGTTGATCGTGTCCACACCGTTCGTGATGATGGAATTAGATCTTTGAGAGTTGACCGTGTCAGTACCGTTCGTAGGGACTGAATTAGATTTTTGAAAATTGGAGATTTTGTTCATCTGCTTGTACTTGTATCCTGAAAAAGGTAAAGTTAGTCTTTATGCAATGTCATGATGCATGTATTATGCGACGAGTCTCTCAAAATAAATGGGAAACTTGTGTGTTATGTATGAATTCATTATGAGGTAATGTATGCAATGTATGAATATGTTTATGACATATGATATGTGAATATGATTTATGTTGTCTTGATTGCGAAAATAAATCTCTATGTCCTTGTGATTTTGTTGTCTGATCTTGTCTTGAAGATGCTCAGCTGGAGATTTATGATTTCTGCTTGGGGATGAGAGCCATTTTAATGATTGATCTTTGACGCACCGTGGTTCGGGATAAGGGAGATGAATAGAACTTGTCTGGAAAAGAGAATAGTATCGGGGAACCGGTAGTGTCGAAGATGTAAACTCAGTTGAGGAACTAAGTCTCTGTTGGGACGAGAACATTTGAAGATATCTTCTTAATGATTACTCTGTGGGGATATGCTTCTGTGAAACCGGCTCTGGAAGACGTGGATGCCTTGACCATTGCCCCCAATGATCATAGTAACTGCCATTCCTGGACTTGTATTAATTGAGACACACCAATGAGTATTGGTCGAGATGTCAAGCTGGACTTGCATAGATTTTCCCCTGCTAGTAGGGACTTTGGAAAGATTCGCTTCGCCGCTTCGCGAGGACTTTATGAGGTATGTACTATGGGTGACATGCCCCAGTAATCATAGACTTAGGATGATGCCCCATGTTGATTGGGAAGTAGCTGCAGATCCACTTGGTTGTATGCCCCTGGTTGTTTGGAATCTTGAGAAATTCTTGGAATCTTGACCTGACTGCCCCAGATTGATCGGGAAATAGTTTGAAATCCACTTGGGATGTATGCCTTTGACTGTTTGGCGTTTGAAAGATTATTGGAATCTTGACTTGATTTCCCCAGATTGACTGGGCAAAACGTGCCATGCCCCTTGTATACGTAAGAGATATTTCTTCTTGGAGTAATCTTTTTTGGTCGGGGTAACTTTGAGTCATTAGTCATACCCTGTGCAAATTCTTTCTTTTGCTAACATTTGAAATTATGTAGCAAAATATGTTTAATAATGAATTCATGAGATGCAATGCATACGTCTGTCTTGAGTTTTTGAAAAACATTAAAACAGGAGATGTAAAAGCGTGATATTCGTAAAAACGTGATGTTTGTAAAAAATGAAATATCAACTCAGCATTTTTGGTAAACCTTAAGGAGTCAGGATACCTTTTTGGTGACGGTATGCTTTCGACTAACCATGCTTCAGTTAGGACTTTCAAGGGTTGTAACGTGGCTTGGTTCACGGTTTAAGAAACAAAGGGTAACGACTCAAAGTTTATTTGTACCCATCCCAATCTTCGTGATGTTCTTCGATCCTATGCTCAGTTAACTTTACGTTTAAGTCTTAGCAAAACTTTGAAGTATTAACATTGATATTTGATGGTGGTTGAAGAACCAGAAGTTTATTTGGACAGTCAATCATCCTTCTTTATAATTATTTTTGCTTTGGTCGAGGATTTGTAGTGACCTCTTTTTTTACTTTGATTTTTGTTATCCCTAACTTTTGCCTGAACTGTTTATTTTGAGATTACAGTCAGCGGGATTTTTCAATTTTCGATTAGTCTCCTTCATAGGTTTCGACTTAACAGTTCTTTTTTCTTTTGATAGATGTTGACTGTCTGACTTAATGGTTACGGGAAACCATCAATATTTGTGTAAAAGCGTACTGGCACGACTGAGTTAACTGAGTAACTACCCTTCCCCAGGTTATGATTAAGGGTTTTAAATTGCATATGAAAGGAAGCTTCTACTCCTTAGGCTCAAAGAGGTTGACAAGGGATTAACATCCTTATATCTCCACTGTTTAGGAATTGAAACAATGCCTGTACATCGTCAGCATAGTCCATTCAAAAGCATACTGTATGAGGTTGCGGTATCATTTTCGTCATCCTCCCTTAAAAGGCTTACAGCTTAGCAGGAGTTGAATATCACAAAACATATGCAAATTAAAGACATAATTTAAAATGAGTGATAGCGAAATAATTTACTCAAGACAAACATATGCAATGCACTGATGATGATTATTAAAACAGATAATGTCTATCATAAGTCGAATGTTTAAACAACAGAAAAAATTTGCAACTGAAAGTAATGATCTTAAAGTCCACCCTTCTAGTCATCCACAGTATTAGCACTCTTGATGTGATTAGGCATGGTTGCAGGAGAGTTGAACTCGATTTCTCCCGTGTCGATCATATCCTGGATTTTGTTCTTTAATGGCCAAGAATCATTAGTGTCATGTCCAATGCTGTCGGAGTGATAAGCACATCTTGCATTAGGATTATATTGATGAGATAAGGTATTAGGCTTCGGAGGAGGATCCTTTAAAGTAATCAACCCTGCTTTCAGCAACTGTTGCAACGCTTCAGCCAAAGTTATGTTGATCTTTGTGAATTGTCTTTTAGATGCGCCTTGTTTACGTTGGTTGCCCTTTTGTCGTACCAGCACTTGATTAGAGGCTATGAATGCTCCCACAGTATTGGATTCATTCCTCTCATTGTGCGCCTTCTTTGTGGTATTAGAATATGTAGCCACTTGAATTTTACCGCTTCGGATACCGCTTTCGACATGTTCCCCAGTCAGTATGAGGTCAGTGAAACCAGATGAGGAACTTCCCAGTAAGTGGCTGTAGAAAGGACCAGTTAGTGTACTCATGAACATGTCGGTTAACTCTCGGTCAGTCGAGGGAGGTTTTGAGCGTACTCCTTGAAACTTTCCTTCGGCTCCATAGACATACTTTGTAGTTGCATGCGGGTTGGCGCAAGGTCAGCATTGTATTGGTATTGCACATAGAAAGCAGTTGCCAAATCTTCCTATGTATGGATGTTGGTACCCTCTAGTTGATAGTACCATTCGAGTTGTGCTCCAGATAAGCTTTCTTGAAAGAAATGGATCTAGAGCTTCTTATCAGCGGTATGAAGCTGAATCTTTCTCACATAAGACCTCAAGTGTAGTTTAGGACAAGAGACTCCATCATACTTAGCAAAGGTCAGAGTCTTGAACTTCGGAGGGATAACAACTCCAGAGATGAGTCCTAGTTCCTCTAACCCAGGTATTTTTTGAATTTCCATGGCTTTCATACGTTCTTCCAACAACTTGTATTTTTCATCAGGATGTTCATCCTCATGGTGATAGTCCTCTTCTTCTTCAGAGGGCTTGGCAGAATCATAGTTACTTTTTGCATCAGTTTTGATACTAACATCACCATCTTGTTCGTCTTTGTCACTGTCTTCAGATACTTCGGCTTCCCTGAGTTGCAAGATCGGTCTAAGCTTTTTCCTCAGAGTCTTCTTGCCCCTCTTATTCTTCTTTTTAGTCAGCATAATTTTCAGCTCTTCTTGCCCCTTGGACAAGTTCAGAATCAAAGCTTGGAACTGGGCATTCTGAGCCTGAAGGTCTTTGACTGATTGCTCGAGATCCATTGGTGCTGAAATAAACAGCGAGAGAAGATGAGAGACCTGTTATGGAAACCTGTTATGCGATGTTATGAATGCAAATGTAATGCTTTCAATGATCTTTAGGAAATTTAGTTAGCAACGTCAGAAAATGATTTGGTCGCATCTTCATTTGAAGAACTCTGATTCTTGGATGTTCTTCTATGGGAATCAAGCTCACCATATCGAGTGGGTCATCGTCTCCGATTCGGGATACCTATGAATTGGAAAGTATATGGCTAGAGGAAAATAAATCCTCTTGCCCCTCGATAGGTACCGAGTCTCTGAACTGAAGGTGTGTGGCCAGAGGAAAATAAATCCCCTTGCCCCTAGATAAGAGTTCAGTCCTTGATAAGAGCACCTGAAATTGTGCGCCCTGAATCCCTAAGATCCTTGAAAGGGTTAGTTAAATCATGTTATGCTTATGATGTCATGATGTTATGCGAATGCAATGCATCAAGCAAAACAGAAGGTGATAAGGACAAACAAGTCCTACAAGAAAAACCTGCAAGGAAACGAAAGGGTTAGTAGCACACACAGAAAGTCACACAAGTGTCCTTAGGTTTAGGGCTTGCATGAAGTTCGTAGGTAAGTACCCTCCCCACTGAAGTTTAGTTGGTTCAACCTGTCCTAGAATAGTAACCGGGTTCTATGGTGCTCATATGCCTGATCTTTCTCGCGGGCATTGTCTCAACATGGCACTAGATCGGCCAGCCAAAAGCATCCCTAGAGTCCAATCTCAATGAGTGTAGCATCGAGTATCAACCGACTTCAGTCAGGAATCCAAAGCCAGCTATCTCGCTACTTCCTATAGGCCAAAGTCAAATTCAACTAGGGTTCTAAGGGCGAATTAGTGCTTATGACACCACGCGGTAGCCAAATGTCTCCTCGATCATATTCAAGGGCCATCAGGACAAACCAAAGCATCGCACTAACGGTGGCCACCAGTTCAACCATAATGATACATGCCGTACAGCCTCCCTGGTCTCTTGCCACATACCTAAGGTACACTAGATCCGGGTGTAGGATCTTTCACACAAGAACATTCCCAAGCAGTGCCCTTAAAAATAAAGCAAACAAGTCAAACAAATTTAAAGTGATCCTAGCTCTAAGGTAACCCCTCTTTTATTCAAAAGCGTCCCCAGCAGAGTCGCCAGTTCTGTAATACGGTGAACTGACTTTATCGAAATATACGGTAAGCAAGAGTCGCCACCGACTTTTATTTTATCCAATTTTGGGAAAGGCTAAAAGAACAGAAAAAGACCTTTTTAAAATATTTTGAGTTCGGGGGGTAAGTTATACAAAGGGAAGGTGTAAAGCACCCATCGCATCCATGGTTATCCATGGGCTCTTAGTTGCTTAGCTCACTTTGTTTTCAAAATGTTTGAATTGTTTGAAAAGATTTTCGAAGAAGAACTTTAGCTTGTAAATAAGCGTAGTCTTTTTGTAAAGTTTCTTTGAAAAGAAGTGGGAAAAGATTTTGAATTTGAATTTGAAAAAGAGCAAGCAATTAATAGCAACTACCCTAAGTTTAGAAATTTGTTCTTTTAGCTTTTCAGGGCGAAAGGATCTATCCCTACCATAAGAGGGCAGGAAGCCTTTCAATTGGATGTTGAAGGGTCATCGAGATTATCGTTCGCCACAAGACTGTCCCTGCCATAAAGAGGGCAGGTAGTCTACGGGAAGGATATAATAGTCATTAATATTTTTTAGGCATCATGCGAGGATACCTTAGCAATAGGGACAATCATTCTGTTTCCGAGGCAACATTGAGGGAGTTTCAATAACTTTAAAGGCAACAGGCAACATTGCTTTAGGTATCCTCGGAATCGAGGGACATGACTATTTATTATACTTAGAGGCAACAAGGCAACAATATAAGGCAACAGGCAACAAGAAGGGTTACCCTAAAGGTGTGTGGGTTCACAATCATGTGGTTAACTTCGATGACATTTATCTTGTAACTAGGTGATCTATATTCAGTTAATAGTCTTGCACTCCCTAGGATTACTAACCACAACAATTAATATTACGGAAATTAAAGGCAGAAAATAAATTCCTACGCTATTACAATAAACACCTACAGGGAAGGGGGAAATTAAAGCAGAAAATAAGAGATGAATAATTAATTTAATTATCTTCATCTTGAGCCTTCATCTTCCTCGAACCCTCGATTGACTCTGATCATCTGAGCATTAAACGGAAAATAATAGGGGTGAGTGTATGAATGATTCATTAACTATTTGAAGTATTCCTATTTTGGGAAAAAGGCAAAATAAAGATTAAAATGATATTTAAACAAAAAAAAGATTTAGAACTTAGCTTCTTGATTGGCATGGCGCGTAGTCGGAAGATCTTGAGGTAACCCTGAAAATTTACACAAAGAAGGGAAAAGGTTAGTGCATTAACTGATCTAACCCTAATTGATAACAAACACTAAAAATTTATAAACCCTAATCCTGATCCTAAAAGGGTTATTTAAGAAAACTTATTGTGACCCAAAAGGTTTATAAGGCCTAAAAGTGCATTAGTCTACCTGAGGATTCTAGGGTTTATAAATGAATCGAGGTTAACAAACCCAAAACCTAACTATTAATTTTAATTAATTAATTAATTAAAACTATATACAAAAATAACAATTTTTACTGCTTAAAAACAATTATCGATAAAATTGTGGAAAAATCGAGTTTCCGATTTAAAAATAACTAAATGAAAAATTATTATAAAGAATAATTAATTTATTAAATAGGTGAAAATAAATAAGTGAAAAAGAAAAGAATTATAAACTAAAAAAGAAAAAGAAATAGCCAAAGTATTTTAAAAATAAAATTTTTAGAAAACTTAGCTGGTAATCTGGTGTTGTTGCTCCATGGGGATGTATGGTAGACCCTCTCTTTCAGGAACGTCAGATGTGAATTGGCAGAGATCTTGTGGTGCTGACATGAGGGCGCACCGTGATCCACCAGGGGATGTTAGCGCTGAATCTGCCAGAAAGTTGGAGCATGTATTGTAAAAAATAATAGTCACGCGTGGGGATCGAACCCCCTATCTCCAGATTCTTTGGCGTGACCCTTTACCATTCTGGTTGTGCAATCTAACTGTAAACAAAACGACATGAATTAATAAAATATAAATTAGGTGATTAATACTACAAGTCAAAGATCAGACGCGTGGGCCCTCCTGGATGCTTTGAATAGCCAATCGCGATGAGAGAGAGATGGTAGACTCTTTGACTAGCCAATCACACTGCACAGAAACGCCATGCCAGCTATTGACCGGACCAGTGGCATTCAGACCGCCGCCTGCGGTTGTTTTGGCTTTCTTCTCCGGCGAAGAGGTTTCTCGAAACCTGCAATAATTGACCAAAACGAACAAACAAATAACCCAGATCCACGTTTTAAGGTGCTGCGAATCCGATGGATATGTTAGTTTCTCTTAAAATAGCCTGCAATTATGGTTTCGAAGAGGTGAGATCTTCGTGCCCTAACAATGGCACCTCTTCATATCTGCAGCAAATCTCAACAACGATAATCCCAAACCATTCCAGACACGATTATTATTCAATATATATGCATAGAATTTAATTAAATGGCATAGATTGCAAGTTTTAAATTCAAGAACATGTGCAAACCGGAGACGTTTGAATGGAGTGATTGAGCGTGCATGAAGCTTCAGGACCGGTATGGTTGTATCCCTGGAGATCTCAGGATGACAATGGAGCGCTTTGAACTGATTGCTACTCGTTGAGAAGAGGATTCGATCATGCCCTCACTCCTTGAAATTTTATTCCTTGTAGAACCCTATTCTCCTTGACTTCCAATCCCATATTTTCGTCCCTCCTCATTAGGTTTTTCTATCTATATATAGAGCTCTTTTAGGGTTGAAATATTAGGCAAAATATCATGTAATTGGTGAGAGAAATCTTGGAGAATATTTGATTCAATATTGCACCCAATATTACTATTTTGAGTCTTTTAGTATTTTGTGCATATTTTTCTCTTAACCTCAGCCAATGAATAATATTTATTCAGATCTTGATCAAAGAAAAAGATTGATTCCAAAATCATATAATTATCTCATTATTTATTTGATTTTAAGTGATTAAAATTAAATATAAATGAAATAATATCATGATAATAAAAATATTCGATCCATGGACCCCTTCTGGGCTTAAAATTTCGTGGATGGCTCAAAATCATAGGCCCATTACTCAAGAGTTGGAATTTTGTCAATTAGGGTTTTACACTTTTCTTGGATTTTAGCCAACTTCCATCAATCATAACTCACTCAATATTCATCCTATGAAAGTGTTCTAGGACTTTTTGGAAAGCCCAAGATGTCTTCTACAAGCCACTTTGGAAGATATTTTCCATTTGGAGATTTTATCTTGATGATATGGCTTCTGAGAAAAAACAGCTTTTTGCGAGCTCCTAGAAGGACCTGTAATGTCTTGGCTCATATCTCTTATGCTGAAGCATTTCTGGATCTTGGGCCCAACATCAAAGTTGTAGAGAATCAAATTTCCTTGAGAATGGGCTTTTGTTGAGGAATTTCTAAGAAAGTATGAAAGAGATATGATCAGTCAAAGTTGAGTTGACTTTTGCCTAGGAACCCTAATTTAGAAACTCTTGAATTTATTGATTTCTGATCTTTTCTTGGTGAATCATGATAAATCCTTGATCAAATGATGAGTGATACTTCAAAATAAGATTGTTGACAAAAAATCAGGAGTTTTGACTGTACTTTGACTACAGTTGACTTTTAGGTCAACCAATCGATTATTGATCGTTTGGGCCATTGAGTGAGCAATCTTTTGAATCAGGGCTTGATACTTGTCATGAGGATACTTTGAATCATACGAGAGGCCATGGGATCCATTTGAGGTATCAGAAGTTCAAATTCCTTGATTAAGTCAGAAACCCTAATTTAGAGAGGCTGTTGTTTAGGAGAGAGACTGCATGCTTTCTTCTTGTATTTCTTTGAGCATTTGAAAGTCAGATGGCCTGAAATATGAATAAATATGTTGGCCAAATTTTGGGGTATGACACCATACAAATGCATGGCCTTCTCGAACCTACCTACTCCGAACTCAAAAAAATCAATCCAAATGCTAAACGGCATGCTCACATCCTTGTCCAGGTTCGTGGCCAAATCCGCTCAGCATGCCCTGCCCCTATTTAAACTCCTACGAAAAGAAACCGCCTTCAAATGGACGGAGGAATGCGAGCGCGCGCTCTCCCATCTCAAGCCGGCTCTCTCAAGCCCACCAGTCTTGTCCCGACCCGAAGCCGGATAGACCTTGTATCTGTACCTCACCGTGGCTGCCGAGGCCGTCAATGCTGCTTTAGTATGAGAAACCCCAGAGGGCCAGAGACCCATTTACTTCTCAAGTAAAGCACTCTAAGGACCCAAAGTCAGATACCAACAGATCGAAAAAGTAGGACTCGCACTAGTGACCGCAGCGAGAAGACTCAGGCACTACTTCCTGGCCCACACTATAATCGTGCGAACCAAGCAACCCATAAAACAATTTCTAGCACGTCCCGACATGGCCGGGAGGATGCTCCGCTGGTCGCTAGAACTCGCAGAGTTCGACATCAAGTACGAAGGGAGAAAGGCCCTCAAAGCATAGGTCCTAGCAGACTTTGTGGCTGAAATGTCCTTCCCCGAGACTACAAACAGCAATGCCCAAAAATGGACCCTGTACGTGGATGGGGCATCAAGCTCATCCGGGAGCGGGGCAGGAATTATCCTAGAAAACGGGGAGGGGACCCTCATAGAGGTTTCCCTCTCCCTATCATTCCCAACTGTCGTCCTCGGTTTTTTCTCGTGAGATACGAACTGACTCTTCTTTTATTTTTGAGTTTGTGAAAATCATAGAGTCGCCACCGACTTTTATTTTATCCAATTAAGGAAAGGTTTATAAAAGAAACAGAAAAAGACCTTTAAGAGATTTTGGGTTCGGGGGTAGGTTATACAAAGGGAAGGTATTAGCACCCCTTTGTATCCATGGTTATCCATGGGCTCTTAATTGCTTAGCTCACTTGTTTGAATCATTTGTCTTGCTTTGAAATTCTTGTATGTGGTTTTAAAATACCTTTGTAAATTAACTTTGTAATGATCCTTGTGCGGATGTATACAAAGTGTTTTATCTTTTGAAAGATGTTTTGAAAAAAGATCTTTAACTTCGTAATGATCCTTGTTTGGATATATACAAAATGTTGTCCTTTTTGAAGGTTTTGTTTTGGAAAAAACAATGATATGTGATAGCTTTTAATTGAGCAAGCAATTAGGAGGTATACCCTAAGTTCATAAGGTCTTTTCCCATTTCTTTTAGAAAATTCTCCTTTGACAGGATGTAAACAAAAGTTTGGATTTGTATTTGAAACGGTGGAATTGATTTTGAAAAGAGCAACAGAAGGGATTACCCTAAGAGGTGCAAGTGTGATTGTGTTTTGTTTCAGATATATTTGTCTTTGAGATTAGTGATCTAGCGCTTCAGTTTTTGTTCTTGACATACACGCAGTTTTATATGTATAGAAATTAAAGTGCCGGAATGTAAAATGCGGAAAGTAAATCTACGCTATTACATCGATTGTGCGGGAAATGTAAACTACGCTATTTACATGAATTTGACAACCTATACACTTATATATGAATTTAAATTGCAATAAGATAAAGGGAAAATGTTTTTGGATTTTTGATGATTGATTTTAATTAGAATTAATGCATGATTAATTTAATTAAATGAGATCAAGGTAGAAATAAAATTTAAACCTAAAAATTAAGTCTAAAATATGTTCATATTGCTTGTTAATTAATTTTAAAATAAAATTAATTTTTTTGGGATTTTTTAAATTGTTTTTTTGAAATTATTAAGTTAATTAACATATAATTATACAAATAATTATACACATAAATTAAACTTAAAGAGAAAAATATTCTAAATATGTACAAAATTAGTTTATAATATATAAACACAATTTAATAAAATAAAATATTTTTTTTCTGATTTTTTGATAGGGTAGAAATAATTTAAATGAAATATATGAATATATATTGATTAAGTAAACAAAATATATTAATTATTAAGAAAAATAAAATATTTTTGTGTCAAAAATTAATACAATATTTTATTAACCTAAAAATATTTTTTGTGTATTTTTTTTATTTTAAAAATATTTTTAAATAATTTCACAATGAGAATTAAATAAAATAGAAAATATATTAAATTATGATTCTGTGTGGCAAAGCTTTGAGAGTCCATGGTGCGCTGTAGCTTCTGGCACGTTGGATGAAACTTTAGTGAGATCTGAGGACTGATGGTGCGAGGGTACATGCTAACGCGTGTTTCATGTCACACGTGATCCATCTGCAAACGAAAATCAAAACGCGCGCGAACCAATTTGAATCAGCCAATCAGGAGATGACACCTCGTCGTCTTCTTCCTCTGGCCTCTACTTTTAACAGCATTTTTTACCAAAAGCGCTGTAATACACCTCCTTCATCACTGCAAAATAACAAATAGGGGCAAACCTATACAAAAATATTTCGCGACATGTCCATTTGACTCGTCCAGATCCACTGAACTTGAATATGCCTCTAGATTATTCTAATTTTGCCTAAATCGAAGGATCCCATTTCGAGCTCCAAGAACCCTAAAATGGTATATGCTTCAAACCTTCATAAAAATTAAATTAAAGCTCCAGAAACGATCAGGGCACAAAACTAAACACAAATATGGGATTACATCTTATTGAATATGCATGAATAATAGTATTTTTGTAAATTTCAGTTTGGACAAACCGTGAGCTTTTGAGCTCGATTCAGTGAGCTTCAAGGCTTGAAATTGATTTGGAAAGGTTCAATGATGTTCAAGGATCATGTTTAAGTATTTAATTTGGATTGAATTGAGCTGAAACTTAAAATTCGAATTTCAAATTTCTTGCAAAATTTCAAGTATGATACAAGTGTGTTACAAGCATGGATTTGATTCTGAGTTCGTGTGTGTCCTCTTACTGAAGTGTTCTACTTCATTTATAAGCAATGAATGTGCTGCAAAGCTAAGCTATCTTGCATTGATGATCTTTGAACCTTTGAATTTTTTAATATAAAAAACTTTGAATTCTTTGGCCATGGCTTTGAATTTTCTTCACCCTCTTGCTCTAGGCCTGCTGTACCATCTCTATGTTGCAGAAGTTAAGCTACCTTGGTGACTCAAGCAAGAGACAAAAGCTTTGGATAATGATCTTGCACCATTTCTTTTTAATTTAATTTTAAAGGTAATAAAATTAAATTAAAAAAGAAATAAAAATGTTATGGGCCCAATGTTGGTCCTGGAAGCCCTTTAACATTATTGGGAACATGTTTGGATCATGAAAACTTGGCCTCTTTTGGAAAAAAAATCATTTTGATCAATGCTAGTTTCATGCATTTTCCCAAAAAATAGCTAACTTCAACAAGGCATATCTCCCTCAATTTTGATCATATGAAGGAGTTCTTGTACTTTTTAGAAACCTCAAGATGTCCTCTACAAGCTACTTTAGAAACTTTTTTGCATTTGGAGAAGTTATCTTGATGTTATGGCCTTTGACAAAAAACCACTTTTTGTTGACTTTGAAAATGACCTGTAATGTCTGAGCTCATATTTTCCAAATGGTGAATCCAATGACCATGGGATCAATTGAATTTGAAAGATAATTGAATTTCCTTCAAAACAAGCTTTTGTTGGAATTTTTTGAATGAACGAGGAGAGAATTATGGGCGGTCAAAGTTCAGTTGACTTTTTAGGAGAAAACCCTAATTTTGAAACTTAGGGTTTTGTTGATTTCTGATCTTTTCTTGATGAATTATGATCAACCATTGATCAAATGATGAATCTTTTGACAAAATATGGATGTTGACAAAAATCTCATTTTTGACTGTCTGTTGACTTTTCGGTCAAACTGGTCGTCTATTGACTGTTTGAGCTGCCGACTGTGCGTCTGAGCGAATTAAAGTTTGAAAATTTGTCTGGTGGTACTTTGAGACATATGGAGGTCCATGAAATCCATTTGAGGTCTCAAAAAAACTTGTTCTCCTGAAAAAAACAAAAACCCTAGTTAGGGATTGTTTGTGTAGGAGACAGTTAAGCGTACCTGATTTTTGTGCAGTGTTGAGTCTCCGCTGATCATGTGATTATCAAAAGACTTCTAGAACAAAAATCTTGGAATTTTGACATGCAAAAGATTGATTTGGATGGTGATACAAAACACGGAGAATCGTGCTATCAGCGGGTTTGACTGTTAACTGGCTGTCCGGGCATTAACGTAACAGTTAAAGTGAAAATTCAACAGTTAAAGTTAATTTTTTCTTTTTGTTTTTTTGTTGTGTTAATGGTGAAAATTTATTTACCTGAGCTGTTAGAAAAACACAAACATAATAAATAAGTAGAATATACTATACTCGAACAAAATTACCGATAATAACCTTGAAAAATATTTAATGCACAGAAAAATAAATATTTAACTAGCAGAAAACACACATAATATTATCTTAATAATTAAACGACAGTACGAAAGATAGTATGACATTTAATACTGACAGTACAAATATTACATAATATAATGAACAGTACGACAAATAAAATAAACGGTACATTATTTGAAAGCGAAAGATACAACAAACTTTAAAAATGACGATTAAAAACCCATGCTATAAATAACAACATATAGATGAACGGGAGTGTAAGCAACCCAGGTCCGCATTTTTCAGGACTATGCAGACATAAAAAGGACATGATCACCACCAAAACAGTGATGACCATAAGAAAAAACGTATCCATCCACTTTGCCATTTTTGCCGGGGAAGAAGAGAAAATAATTATGAGGTAGAAGTTTGAGAAATGAGTGAAATTTGATGTGAGAATTTATGGAAAAAATGAGGGGTATTTATAGAGTGAAAAGAAGGATAGAGACGTTGGGGAATGAAGTGATACCGTACAAAAAAGGAAAATTTGAGTGGTAGTAGGATTTGAAAGAAAGTGTATGGTAGGGTTTGAAAAGAGAGATGTATGGAATAAAGTTTGGATTTGATTTGAAAGAAAGAGATTTGAAAAGAAAGGAAGAGATTTTGAAAATAATAATATAGTACAAAAATTAGTGGGAAACAAAAACTTATAATAATTTACTTGTTACCAGTACAGTCTGAATTCCCGGACTCTGCGCCTGCAAAATTTAATTCTGTATCAATTGCGTCAGTACTATTTATCTGCAAATAAATCTCAAATAAATAGCGTGTGTGAAGTGACAAACAGTACTTGGCGTTTGTATAAGAATAAATTCAACAGCGAACCAAAATACCGTATAAGAAATATTCTAAAAACCGAGTATTCATAAAATCAGGATATTTATGAAATAAAATCCAAGATTATATGAAACTCCCAATTTTTAGACAGAAGTCTGTTGCCTTCTTTTTGAAAAAGATGCGGGCAAATTTTGGAGTATAACAGTTGCCCCTATTCAATCTTCTTAAACCTGAAGAGACCGATTGGAATCTGAAGGTAGAAGATGATTGAATATTTAGATGCCCTGAAAATTTGCACTTACCTTCACCGGAAGTGATGCTGGAAATTGCTTTGAATGCTGTATGAGAAATGTTGTTGGCAGATCAAAACATTACCTGAGAGGGGCTTTCAGATGCCATCTGGCGAATGTATTGATGGTTTGTTCATCAGAATGAATCCTTTGATTATATCTTGATGAAGGATTTGAAAACCTCGGCGTTTACCGTTACGGAACCGTCTGAGGTTACCGCTTTGAAAGTTGATCGTTATGGAACCGTCCGAGGTGTCCGCTTTAGATTTTGAAAGTTGATCGTTGTGGAACCGTCTGAGGTATCCGCTTTAGATCTTTGAAGGTTGATCGTTACAGAACCGTCCGAGGTGTCTGCTTTTAGATCTTGAAGATTGACTGCTTTAAGGAACCGTCCGAGGTATCGACTTAGGTCTGAAGGTAGATCAATAAGGACCCGTCCAAGGTATCGACTTAGATCTGAAGGTAGATCATTAAGGACCCGTCTAAGGTATCGACTTAGATCTGAAGGTAGATCATTAAGGAACCGTCCAAGGTATCGACTTAGATCTGAAGGATTTGAAGTTGTTCATTCGACTGTGGTATAGCCCGGAAGCGTCAGAATGAGACGCCATTAGACCGTATCTGCTTTGCTTGTTTAAAGTTGATAAGTGATTTTGAAAAAAAGAGCTCTTCAGAATGAATCTTTGGTTTGATTATATCTGAGAGGAATGCTTGTCTGAAATAGAAATAGGAAAATATTGCATGTGATCGAGAATAACTTGCTGAGGATATTTGTTTACCTGAAAACCAAGTTAGTGACATGCAATACCATGATTTATGTAATGTATATGTTGAAATTCTCAAACTAAGTTAGAATCGTGCATGTTATGTATGCGTTTGTCAAGAATCATTATATGCTATGCATGAATATGCGTATGATGTATGCAGTATGGACATGACTTATGCAGTTTAGAGCGTATCAAACTTCTGGTTGGGAAAATAAATCCCTACTTGTTATTTTGGATACGAAGGCATTGTGATTGTTGATGATTTTTGCTATCTTGTTCGAATACACTCAGCTGGGGAACTTCCTTACGGACCAGGGTGTTCTGTTGAGGGATATTTGGCTACCGCTAGAGGATGAAGGTAATTTGAAAGTTCTGATTTTGATGTACCCTGAATGGGAATAAGAAAGATGTGTAATCCTCCGATGCACTATTTGATCAAACCTTAGAGTGGAGGATCACACCTTCTGGGGATAGTGATTTTGAACAACCCTGCTGGGGAATAAGGTTTCTCGAATCACTTTGTTGGAGAGAAAAATCTCATTGATGATTCTGCTGAGAAACGTATCTCTGTTGGGGAACTTTTCTTCTGATGCTGGTTTCGGGATGATGCCCAGATGATTGGGACATTACCTGAATGCTATTCCTGTTTTTTCTTATAAACATCAGTCATATTCAAATGCATATGTTCATTCAAAATTATCATTGGGACGTTTACATATTCAAAACAGAAAAAGTGAAAACATTGATTTTGAGCATGAACTATATTCATTTTGAAACAGAGCCATAATAGGCGGATTAGTACAAGGAGACAAAAATCCTAGTAGTAGGAAGTTGTCATAAAACTGTGAAAAGTACTTATAAAGGGAAATAGCTATGTGAAAACAATCCAGTCAAGTTTCAACTCTGCTATTGCCAATCTGTCTTCGAGTATCTCATCCCTCACATGTTGGAAGAAAATGATTGGACTGATTGGTGCCTTTGATGTGTTGAACCTTGAAGGTGAGTGGGTAGCCAAACGGGACATAGTCGTACGCTTTATTCCCTAACTTTTGCTTAGGCTGCCTTTTCAGGTTTTCAGCCTACCGGGATAATTATTACTTATTTAGTCTCTAATTTTTTCCTGGATCGCCCTTTCAGGTTTTCAATCCACCGAGACGCTCATTTTTTGCCTAAGTCGCCCTTTCAAGTTTTCAACTTAGCGAGCTTTTTCTTTAAGCGAAGTACTTTTTGACTATGTCCGCATTTACAGGGTGTGGGAAATCCTCGCCATCCATAGTGGTAAGCAACATGGCTCCGCCGGAGAATACTTTCTTGATTACAAATGGTCCCTCATAAGTGGGAGTCCACTTGCCCCTTGGGTCGCCTTGTGGTAAGATGATACGTTTGACAACCAAATCACCGGTTTGATATGCCTGACTTTTGACTTTCTTGTTGAAGGCTTTGATCATACGTTTCTGGTACAACTGACCATGACAAATAGCCGCAAGCCTCTTCTCATCAATCAAATTTATCTGGTCCAAATGGGTCTGAATCCAATCGTCTTCGTCTAGATCAGCTTCTTTCATAATCCTCAGGGAAGGAATCTGAATTTCAATTGGAAGAACTGCCTCCATACCATAGACTAAGGAAAATGGAGTTGCCCCTGTTGAAGTACGCGCTGATGTGCGATAACCATGAAGAGCAAAAGGTAACATTTCATGTCAGTCTTTGTAGGTTACTGTCATTTTTTGTATGATCTTCTTGATGTTTTTGTTGGCAGCTTCTACAGCGCCATTCATCTTTGGTCGATATGGGGATGAATTGTGATGTTTAATCTTGAACTGCGTGCAGAGTTCAGTAATCATCTTGTTGTTTAAATTTGTGCCATTGTCTGTGATGATCCTTTCAGGGATGCCATACCGACAAATGAGATTGTCCTTGATAAACCGAGCCACCACATTCTTGGTGACTGAAGCAAACGAGGCTGCTTCTACCCACTTTGTGAAGTAGTCAATAGCGACCAGGATAAAACGATGTCCGTTGGAAGCAGTAGGCTTGATTTCTCCAATCATATCGATTCCCCACATTGCAAAAGGCCAAGGAGCCGTCAGAACGTTTAATGGGACTGGAGGTACATGTACTTTGTCGGCATATATCTGGCATTTGTGACAAGTTCTGGAGTGATGATGGTAGTCTGTCTCCATGGTAGACCAGTAATAACCTGCTCTCAGAATCTTTTTAGCCATTGTATGTCCACTTGAATGAGTACCAAAGGCACCATCGTGTATATCTTCCATAATCTGTCCCGCTTCCTTCTTGTTCACACAACGAAGCAAAGTTGACTCATGGTTTCGTTTGTACAGGATTCCATTACTTAGAAAGAATTTGGCGGCGAATCTTCTTAGAAACTTTCTATCATTAATGGATGCCCCTTCAGGATATTCCTGGGTTTCGAGATATCTTTTTACTTCATAGAACCATGGTTTTTCTTCCGCTCCTTCGGTATTGACCTCATTGCAATAGGTCGGTTCATCCTGTCTGTAAATGGTGATCATAGGCGCCTCATTGTCCCACCTGACTTTGAACATGGATGACATGGTAGCTAGGGCATCAGCCAGTTGATTTTCTACGCGCGGGATATGTTCAAAAGTGATTTGTTCAAAATAAGGAATCAAATTCAGCACATATTCTTTTTATGGAATTAGATTCGGGTGCTTCGTGTCCCATTCCCCTTTAACTTGATAAATTACAAGGGCCGAGTCTCCATAGACTTCCAGGAACTTGATTCTTAGATCGATTGCAGCTTTGAGACCCAGAATACATGCTTCATACTCGACTATATTGTTAGTGCAGTTGAAACATAGTCTGGAAGTGAATGGTGTATGTCCTCCTGTAGGAGAAATGATCACAGCTCCGATGCCATTGCCAAACGCATTAGAGGCTCCATCAAAAACCATAGTCCATCGGGATCCTGGCTCGGGTCCTTCCTCCGGTCCTGGTTGTTCATAGTCAGTAACTAGCATAATGTCTTCATCTGAGAAGTCAAAGTTCAACGCTTGATAATCATCCACTGCTTGATGAGCCAGATGATCAGCTACCACACTTCCTTTGATCGCTTTTTGTGAAGTATACTGGATGTCATACTCTGTTAAGATCATTTGCCATCTTGCTATTCTTCCGGAGAGAGCAGGTTTTTCGAACACATATTTGATAGGATCCATTTTGGAGATCAGGAAAGTGGTATGGTTTAGCATATACTATCTTAGTCGGCGAACCGCCCATGCCAAGGCACAGCAAGTTTTCTCGAGCAGTGAGTATCTTGTTTCACAATTGGTAAACTTTTTGCTAAGATAGTAGATTGCATGCTCTTTTCGGCTAGACTCGTCATGTTGCCCCAGTACACACCCCATTGAATCTTCTAACACTGTTAGGTACATTATCAGAGGTCTTCCTTCCACTGGTGGTAACAAGATTGGTGGTTTTTGAAGATATTCTTTGATCTTATCAAAGGCTAATTGGCATTTGTCATTCCATCTTTCCACTTGATTTTTCTTCAACAATTTGAAGATCGGCACACAAGTAGTAGTCATATGGGCAATAAATATGGCGATGTAGTTCAGACGTCCCAAGAATCCTCTGACTTGTTTCTCGGTACGGGGTATGGGCATTTCTTGAACGGCTTTGACCTTGGCAGGATCAACTTCAATACCCTTGCTGCTGACGATGAAACCTAAGAGTTTACCGGATCTTACTCCAAAGGTACACTTGTTTGGATTCAATCGCAACCTGTACTTCTTGAGTCTGTCAAACAGCTTGTGCAGATGACCCAGATGTTCTTCTTCGGTGTTGGACTTTTCAATCATATCATCGACATAAACCTCTATTTCTTGATGAATCATATCATGGAACAGAGCTACCATTGCACGCTGATACGTTGCTCCTGCATTCTTTAAACCAAAGGGCATTACTTTGTAACAAAAGGTTCCCCAGGGTGTTGTGAAGGTTGTTTTTTCCATGTCTTCGGGTGCCATCTTGATTTGATTGCAACCGGAGAATCCGTCCATAAAGGAAAATACCTTGCATTGTGCAGTATTGTCAACCAGTACATCGATGTGAGGTAAAGGGAAATCATCTTTGGGGCTTGCTTGATTCAGATCTCTGTAATCTACACACATTCTGACCTTCCCATCTTTTTTAGGTACAGCCACGATGTTAGCTATCCATGGAGGATAACTTACAACTTTTAGAAAGCCAGCGTTGAATTGTTTCTCAACCTCGTCTTTGATCTTCTTGGACATGTCGGGCCTACTTCTCCGCAGTTTCTGCTTAACTGGAGTGCTACCTTCTTTGATTGGCAGGCGATGGACCACAATATCCGTGTCGAGGCCAGGCATATCTTCATAGGACCAAGCGAATATCTCAACGTAGTCTTGTAACATTTGAACCAGTCTTTGCTTGACACTGTCTTCTAAATCAGTCCCTATCTTGACTTCTTTCTTTTCTTCGTCACTGCCCAGGTTGATAACTTCAATTGGCTCTTCATACGGCTGTATAGTCTTTTCTTCTTGTTCTAACAGCCTTGCAAGTTCCCTAGGTACTTCACAATCTTCCTCACTTTCGTCCTCAGTTTGGTAGATCGGATTTTCAAAGTCATGATTGGCAATAGCAGAATCGTTATCAACAGGATCCAGAGTGAATGTGAATCTGCATTTATTATGTGGGTGTGTGTAAGAACACATAGCTATTTGAAAATGAATGAAGTAAAGAAAGAAACAAAAAGGATCACAAGATTTGAATATGCAAACGTCCCATGATTTTATTGAATGAACATATGATCATGGTATGACAAACCCTTATAAAAAGGACCAGTGTGCTTCGGGTAAGGCACCTGGCTTTTAAGTTCATGGTTCGATAGTATAGGAACCATTTTTATCTTTGAACATATAAACAACGAAAACAGGAAATTGCATTTACTCCTGATCAAAGGAGATAACATCTTCGGCTTCCTAGTTGTTCAATCCATTGTTGTGAGTAGGGAATATCCAGCTGCTCGAGTTGCAGTTGTCTTCTTCGTCTTCCACAGCATTAACTTCTTTGGTGGTGAAGTGAGCTGTTGATCCTTCAGGATGAGCAAGATACTCTGCTGGATACGAGAGCCCAGGATGAGATACTTATGTTGGCTGAGAGAGATACCCGATAAGATCGTCCCATCCAGTTGGGATGATGTCTTTGAAGGAGACTTGTGAATTTTGGGTAACAGTGTACTGCATCAGAAAATCATTCTCGTTATTTGGTGTTTCCCAGACTTCTTCAGGAGCGACAGGGCTTGTGAGTGTCATATTGTCTTCGAAATGTTGATCCCATCCAGTTGGGGTGATGTCTTCAATAGCGACTTGCAAGCTCAGGGGAGCGGAATACTTCACCATAAAGTCATACTTACCAGTTGGTTCTCCCAGCGTATCCCAGACTTCTTTTGAACTAGGTGGACTTTGGTATTGCTCAGTAATGGAACTTGTGAAACTTTTGCAATCTTCAAACTGATCATCCCATCCAGTTGGGACGATGTCTTCAATGGCAATAAAAGAACTCTGAGGAGTAGTGTACTTCACTAGAAAATCATACCTGCCGCTTGGTTCTCCCAAAGTATCCCAAACTTCCTTGGAAACAGGTGGAACTTCATCTTCAATAGCATTTACTCCTTGGCTGATGAAATGTGACATTAATCCTCCAGAACGAGGACTTTGATCATTCTTCTGAATTCCATTAGCATAGCCCAGACCTAGCTTATCGAACTTGTAAGGCACATCAAGGAGTTGTCCCCATACTGTGCAACCACCTTCTTCGATCACAGCTTTAGCATCTTTGAGAGAAGCCATAGTTGGAGTTATTTTTGTAGCAGGAGTAGCAGAAATATGTTTGGCAGTAGAGACATCTGGAGGGATCACCTCAAAAGATTGGCAGGGGGTTTCGATGAATTCGCCATCCATCTCAACATACTTGAAGTTACTCAGGTGGCTAACCACATATTCTTCTTTGCCATAAACTGTGACGACCTTGCCTTTTACCAGATACTTTAACTTCTGATGCAGGGTAGAGGTTACAGCGCTTGCCCCATGTATCCAAGGGCGTCCTAGTAAACAGGAGTATACTGGATGAATGTCAATCACGTAAAAGGTAGAATCAAAGATCTGGGAGCCCACTCTGATTGGGAGCTTAACTTCTCCATATACCGTTCTTGTTGATTCGTCGAAGGCTCTTACCACAACATCGCTTGGTTATAACACAACTTCTTCCAAGTCAAGTTTTTCCAGTACTACTTTTGGTAACACATTTAAAGAGGAACCGTTGTCTACCAGCACATGAGACAGAGTGGTGCCGTTACATTCAATAGAGATGTGCAGGGCTTTATTGTGATTTTTCCCAGCAGGGGTTAAATTAGCATCAGAGAAACCGAGACCGTTATCTACTGTTAGATTGGCAACACAATTTTCAAATTGATCGACTGAAATCTCCTGTGGTACATGTGCAGCTTTCAGGAACTTCATCAGGGCCTTGGCATGAGCTTCTGAATACTTTAGCAGAGACAGCATTGAAATCTTTGAAGCAATGTGCCCCAGTTGTTCGACAATATTGTAATCACTTTTGCAGATGATTTTCAATATTTCCTCCATTTCTTGCCTCGACGGATCTTCAATAGTGACTTCCACCAGTATTTGAACTGGTTCAACTAGCGGCTCTTTGCCTCGAGCGTTGATATCTTGATTGGGAACTGGGACCTGGACAGGATTAGTAGCAACATTTGGAGAAATTTCTGGTGAAAAGATCCTTCCACTTCTCGTAATCTTACTGTCCCCACAATATTATCAACAGTTGGAGTAGTAAAATTCATGGCCTCTTCAGTCAAGGTGTCTTGCTTAACTCCATGGATATAAACATTAGTGTCATAACTCCACGGGACAGCTTTGTCTGAGGAGTATGGAAATGGAGTCGGACCGGTGATGATTACCGATGCCACTCTGGGTGCAGCAGAAATTTTGAAGGGAACTTTGGTAGGTATTTTCAATGGTATGTTAGAAACCACTGACACGTCTTCTATCCTCATCCCATTTGAAAAAACATCGCACAAATTGTCTATAGAAGGGAGCTTCTCAAACATAATGATACGACGATCCATCCATTTTTGAATTCCTCCTTTCAAATTCTCACACCCATTAGGTAGGTGTGCACAATAAAAACAATCAGGGTCACAACCTGGGAATAAACCAGCTCGTATTAGCTTTCTTTTGACTTCAAGGAGCGGAGTTGACAATTCTCTCACATCATAGATATAAACAGTGTCTATGATAGCATTAACGGTCTTGTCATGCTTTGGCATAGGTGTAGTGATGAAATTTGGAGTCTCTGGAGAATCGAATTCAATTTCCCCAGCATCTATCATGTTTTGTGTTTTATTTTTCAGGGCCCAACAGTGATCTGCGTCATGTCCTGGACAGTTAGAATGGTATGCACATGTTGCATCGGGGCGATAACTCGGAGAGGAAGTGTTGACATTCTTTGGAGGGTCTTTCAATATGATCAGATTCGCTTTCAACAAGTGCTGCAATGCTTGAGAGATTGGCATATTGATTCTGGTGAAGTTTCTTCTCGGTGCATCTGGTCGACGCGTATACTTCGGCGGTTGATCTTTTTGAGGTGCAGCTGCAAAGATCAGAACAGCCCCTACAGATTGGTGATGCTCACTTTTGCGACCTTTCTGACTATGCATTGTATTGACTTCATTTCTCCCACTGATGGGCCTTTTTGTAGTACAAGAGGAGGAGCCTGCTTGAATTTTTCCACTTTGAATGCCACTTTTAACATGCTCTCCAGTTAATATCAGGTCAGTGAAACCTGACGACGAGCTTCCCAGCAAATGACTGTAGAAAGGGCCAGTTAAAGTGCCCATAAACATGTCGACCAGCTCGCGATCAGATAAGGGTGGTTGAACCCTTCCAGCTAGATCTCTCCATTTTTGTGCATACTCTTTGAAACTTTCTTTTGGTTCCATAGTCATGCCTCGTAGTTGAGTACGGGTTAGTGCAAGGTCAGCGTTGTATTGATACTGTTTGTAGAAGGCAGCAGCCAAATCTTCCCAGGTGTGAACTTTTGCACTTTCCAGCTGGTAGTACCACTCGAGTTGTGTACGCGACAGACTTTCTTAGAAGAAATGAATCTACAATTTGTTATCTGCTGTATGAGGTAGTATCTTCCTCACATAGGACCTTAGATGTAGCTTTGGGCAAGACACTCCATCATACTTTGCAAAGACACGAACTTTAAACTTTGGAGGGATAACAATATCTGAGACGAGTCCAAGATCATTGAAGTCTAAACCAGGTATTTTCCGTATCTCCATAGCTTTCATGCGTTCTTCCAATTGCTGGTATTTGCTATCACCCTGTTCGTCTTCGGAGTGATAATCTTCTTCATCAGGAGAGAGAGAGAGAGAGAGAGAGAGTTTGGCAGAACCCTGGTTGCTGTGGTTGTCTTCTTGATCACCTTCACCAACTACTTCAGGGATTGGCGCTTTTCTGGGCATCCTGGCTGGGACTCTGACTTTTCACACGAGGTGGCTTAAACCTACAGATCCTTTGGGCTTCTTTTTCTTCTTAGTCATCAGGGCTTTCAGTTCTTGTTGCCCCTTTGCTAGCTCCAGAATTGCTATCTGAACTTGGGCGTTCTGTGCTTCAAGATTCTTGATCCTTGTTTCGGAATCCATCCCTTCTAACGTGAAATAAACAGCGAGGAGGTGAGAAACCTGTTATGTGATCCTGTTATGCAATGTTTATGAATGAAATGTATATGCAATGTTTTCAAGGATCTTAGAATTTAAATTTTTTAAACAAAAGAGAAACAAACATTTATTAGTCAAACAATTTATTTCTTTTTTTCCTTTTCCTTTTTTTTGTTTCTTTTTTTCTTTCTTTTCTTTGCCTCTTTCGGGCTTACAAGATAAAATAAAGAAAATAAAGGATTCTTCAAGCCTCCCATGGACGCTTTCTCTTTTTTCCCAGGAACGTGTTGATCTGTTGTTCTTCATGGAGTTGTTTGGTGAGCTCCAACACTTTCCTCTCATTGTCTTGACAGTGTGCTTTGAAGGTGTCTCTTTTTCCTTTTAGTTGAACCCAAGATTTCTGCAGCTCTTCCAGGTCAGTTGGCATGTCTGGATGTAGAATAACTCGAGGTTCCTCCCCTTCGACTTCTGGCTCAATGGTCACGGGCAGGATAGCGGGATATGGCATGATGAACTTCTGAGCATGAGCACGCACCCATTTGAGGTAAGGCTCCATGGGAATAGAGTTCCATTGTCCTAAAGTCTTGCTTTCTACTTTGTAGACACTGCCCCAAGCATGTATAAACCTTCGTCGATATCTTTGGGGATCATCTTCGTAGTCGAACATAATGCCACGGATAATCATGTCATGAGGACCATTTCTTCGTGCATATCCAAATTGGCGCAAAGCTAAAGAGGGGTTGTAAGTGATGCCTCCCCTAATGCCAAGGAGTGGTACATTAGGGTACTCCCCGCAATGGTCAATGAGAGTGATGTCTCTTTGAAAGAAGTTGTTCCACCGGATATCTGAATGAGACAAAGACATAATCCTGCGAGACCATTGCATCCTTTGTTCGTTTCTCAACACTGACCGGGGAAGGTGTAATGTAAACCATCTAGCCAGCAGTGGTACACAACACATAAGAGTTCCTCGCTTTTTCATAGTACGAGTGTGTAAAGAATGTAGAATGTCTCCCAGCAAATTAGGTATCGGATTGCGGTTTAAGAAAATGTTGATAACGTGCACACTTATGAACTGGTCGGGATTAGGGAATAAAACCATCCCATAAATCAAAAGAGCCACAACTTCTTCAAAAGCTTGGTAACTTCTATCTTTTAATAGTGATCGAGCCTTTCCCATTAAGAACTTAGCAAGTAAACCCTTGACTCCACTCTTTGTTTCCCAATTGGACTCGATTTCTGACTTTCGTAAATGTAAGGCAGCAACAATGATTTCAGGTTTTGGAATCTTTTCTAAACCAGTGAAAGGTAATTGATCTCGAACAGGTAACCCAATTAGTTCAGAGAACTCTTCCAAGGTGGGTACTAGCTGGTAATCAGGAAATGTAAAACAATGATGTTCGGGATCAAAGAACTGGAACAGGACTCATATCATGTCTTCTTCAAATTTTGAGGTAACCAAATGGAGTAGGTGACCGTGCTTTTCAGTGAATTGAGCATTTCTTGGAAATTCTGATATTAAGTCCTTAAGTTCAGATGGTACTGTTGAGATGTTGATCCTGATATAATCTCTGGTAGCGGGATCCATTACCTGCAACAACAGAACAAAGTAAACTCTTCGATCCTTGAAATGATTAGTGAGAAAATGATATGTTTATGATGCTTATGATGTCATGATGTCAAACATGTGGCAAACACAAACAAATCAAACAATAGCCTTAGGTTAAAAGGCTTGCACGAGGTTTATATGTGATACCCTCCCCACTGAAGTTGAGTTGGTTTAAACCTGTCTTAAAATAGTATTCGGGTTCTATGATCCTTGGAGACAACATCTCAATACGGCACTCGGACGGCCGATCAAAATATTCCTCGAGGATAACTAACTTCGATCAATTTCAAAGCCAGTCACTTATTAGGCCACAAGTCAAGTTCAACTAAAGGTTCTAAGGCAAATTAGTGTTTGATGACATTTCGGAAGCCTAACATACTCTTTGATCGTTTTCAAAGGATATCAGTACAGACCAAAGTGTCGCACTAACGGTGACTACCAGATCAACCATATCGGTACATGCCGTACAATTTCCTTGGTCTATTGTCACATACTTAAGGTATCTCGAGATTCGGGCTAGAATCTTTCACACAAGTAAATAGCCAAACAAACCTTTTTTAAAAATAGAACAATCAAGACAAGCAATTGAAAACATCGAAGTGATCTAAACTCTAAGGTAACCCCTTTTGAAAACATTTTGTTTTTGATTTCCCCAGCAGAGTCGCCAGTTCTGTCGTCCTCGATTTTTTCTCGTGAGATACGAACTGACTCTTCTTTTATTTTTGAGTTTGTGAAAATCAGAGAGTCGCCACCGACTTTTATTTTATCCAATTAAGGAAAGGTTTATAAAAGAAACAGAAAAAGACCTTTAAGAGATTTTGGGTTCGGGGGTAGGTTATACAAAGGGAAGGTATTAGCACCCCTTTGTATCCATGGTTATCCATGGGCTCTTAATTGCTTAGCTCACTTGTTTGAATCATTTGTCTTGCTTTGAAATTCTTGTATGTGGTTTTAAAATACCTTTGTAAATTAACTTTGTAATGATCCTTGTGCGGATGTATACAAAGTGTTTTATCTTTTGAAAGATGTTTTGAAAAAAGATCTTTAACTTCGTAATGATCCTTGTTTGGATATATACAAAATGTTGTCCTTTTTGAAGGTTTTGTTTTGGAAAAAACAATGATATGTGATAGCTTTTAATTGAGCAAGCAATTAGGAGGTATACCCTAAGTTCATAAGGTCTTTTCCCATTTCTTTTAGAAAATTCTCCTTTGACAGGATGTAAACAAAAGTTTGGATTTGTATTTGAAACGGTGGAATTGATTTTGAAAAGAGCAACAGAAGGGATTAGCCTAAGAGGTGCAAGTGTGATTGTGTTTTGTTTCAGATATATTTTTCTTTGAGATTAGTGATCTAGCGCTTCAGTTTTTGTTCTTGACATACACGCAGTTTTATATGTACAGAAATTAAAGTGCGGGAATGTAAAATGCGGAAAGTAAATCTACGCTATTACATCGATTGTGCGGGAAATGTAAACTATGCTATTTACATGAATTTGACAACCTATACACTTATCTATAAATTTAAATTGCAATAAGATAAAGGGAAAATGTTTTTGGATTTTTGATGATTGATTTTAATTAGAATTAATGCATGATTAATTTAATTAAATGAGATCAAGGTAGAAATAAAATTTAAACCTAAAAATTAAGTCTAAAATATGTTCATATTGCTTGTTAATTAATTTTAAAATAAAATTAATTTTTTTGGGATTTTTGAAATTGTTTTTTTGAAATTATTAAGTTAATTAACATATAATTATACAAATAATTATACACATAAATTAAACTTAAAGAGAAAAATATTCTAAATATGTACAAAATTAGTTTATAATATATAAACTCAATTTAATAAAATAAAATATTTGTTTCTGATTTTTTGATAGGTTAGAAATAATTTAAATGAAATATATGAATATATATTGATTAATTAAACAAAATATATTAATTATTAAGAAAAATAAAATATTTTTGTGTCAAAAATTAATACAATATTTTATTAACCTACAAATATTTTTTGTGTATTTTTCTGATTTTAAAATTATTTTTAAATAATTTCACAAAGTGAATTAAATAAAATAGAAAATATATTAAATTATGATTCTGTGTGGCAAAGCTTTGAGAGTCCATGGTGCGCTGTAGCTTCTGGCACGTTGGATGAAACTTTAATGAGATCTGAGGACTGA